>NW_025946654.1:0-104618 GCF_000764305.2 Hyalella azteca
TTTAAATTACATAAAGACTATGAGAGGCAGGAGCCAGCAATTTATGGTGAGTGAAGCTAGAGTATAGACCTGTATTTTGCATGTTTCAATTCAAGTTTAATTTAGCTAGTAAAAAAATGGCATCATTTATAAAAAAAAGTGGTCTAAGTTACCCCATTTTTCGGTATGATGGATGTCACTAAAACATTCCTTTCTGTTTCAGGTAGTATGTTTTTCACAATCTTTAATTATAGTAAATTCACTTAACCCAATTAAAATGGTGTGAAATTACAAGCCGTCCTGTAAGCTTACAGATACAGAAAAAGTGCTATAAGGCTGCTGATATGAAGCTTGCAGTGGACAAGGTAGTTGAAATGCTCAATGGCCTGTTCATGGATACGGTAATATTGCATCAATAATACGGTAATTAATGTATATGGTAATATCATATCAATAAAGGAAAAACAAGTAAAAATCACAGGAAATGTCATTTATTCTACGTCTACATCATCTACAATGAAAGAGGAGGACTTCAGAGTACTGTTAGTAATGGATGACTACACTCTGCATGCTTCAAATGTTTTACAATTTTTATTCCAAGTGTAGTAGTAGTGTAGTGTATTCCAAATTTTTATTCCAAGAGTAGCCCCATCAAACGGGGCTACTCGGGACACTCTTTTTTTTGCTTCTGGCACCTTACAAATAACGTATGAATTTTTTTTGGAGAAGCCATGCAATTGCCCTTGCAAAGAGCTTTGAAATGAGTCTAAACTTGTTTATGAAATGTTTCATGGTAAGAAGTTATGAATGAAAAACGTTCGAAATCATCCCAAGTAGCCCCGGTTGACGGTAATGTCATAGTAATATGGTGGTTTCTGAAATGAAGATGGGATGTCTTCAGCCTTCTTAACTCAAGAAAGCAGAGTTTTTTCAACAATCCTCTCCAGTATATTGAAAAATTAAGTGGTAGATTGATATTTATTTGTACCAGAATGAGAAATCTGTTAAGTGAATATTGATATCTTTTGTACAATTTGTCATGAAAATTTACATTTTCTCAGCTTATAGGTACTCAACCATTTATTTAATCTGCCTATACAGATTCACTTGTTCTACAAAATTTTTTTATTAACCTATGAAACTCTTTGCAGAGACTATCTGACATTCAATAATAGTTAGGCCATGAATGTCTTACAAACTCCTGGGCCAATTGATGGCCTGTTTTTTGCTCAATTTCATCCCACCATAGGACCCAGAATTGAGTATAGGTATCCTGAATCATGTATTTCTGATGAAATTTTCGATAAATTTTCTAATTTTATAATTCCCAAGCCTGAAGTTCATGGCAATGTTGTTACAGTCAACAGCTTAGGTATAAAAATCAAAGGTTATCCTAATAAGATTGAGGACTCAAAGTATGAACGCAATGCTCTGTTATTCAACTTGTGCCTGGTTTTCAAGCCTGATGCTCGCACTTCTCCTTATGAGCCACTGGTTCACAAGCTATCTGAGTATCTTCATAGCCTGGAGACTGAAAATAGCTTCCTGTCACATGAGGGAAGTCGCAAGCAGCTGCCGCTCATGCTGGAGCAGCTATATTATCACTTGAATGCATATGGTGGGTATCTAGAGTCTGGCTTTCCTTACTCAGCTTATGGAGGATATGAAGCCATTTTGGCTGCACTTGTCACTCAATCTCAATTCCTTTATAAAATACTTCATTGCTGGCCAATACTAAATGAGCTATTGCTTTATCTTAGACTTAGTGTGAATACAGCTCTCTATTTCATAATTTTGTTCAAATCTCGTGTTTGAAACCTATGAGCACTGAAAAATTCAATAATTAATCTTTACATTTCATATCAGGTCCAAAAGTTGAATATATATTTCGTTTCTCACTGTGAGAAGTCATGATGCTTGTAACTGAGTACAGTTTAAATTTACAGGTCGCTGCATCCTCAAGCTGAAACTACTCCACCCGCTGCGGATGTGTGCTGAGCTCTTGTCTCCAAGGCAAGAGACAACCCCTGTGGACAACAGCTCTGATAGGAAGCTCACCCTGTGAGTGTCATTAATTACTGGCTCATAAAGGTAAATACCAGTTAGTTCAATGATACCTAAATATTCTCAGTAAAAAGTTGGTGAGATGGCCGTCTTCATTCATAGGGGAAAAATGGAAAAGATTTGCATGGATGATGTACTTTAGTATGACCGAATGAATTTCAGTGAAGTTTTGAATTCAATAATCAATATTTCCCCATATACTTCAATATATGCTGGGTGACTGTAACAAATTTGAGCAATAGCATCTTTGCAATTTGATGGGTAGTGTCAATGGAGAATAACGCATTGTTCGTCTGTCTTGTAAATTCTCAATACAGATAGGTAGTTCACTGACAGCCTGGTACTATTATTATGGTGGTCAAAGTTACAACAATTACACACAATCCATGCGGCTGTGACCCGTTGATTGTCTTAGGACAGCTAGATTGGTTTATTGAGTATTCTTTACATTGCAATCCTTGAAGTGTACTCGCCTGTTTTTTCATACCAATTGTCCGTCCATCAGCAACAGCAATGCCAGCAACGACCGCAGAAGACGTGAGACGTTACCAGCAGCCCAGCACATGCCTGATCGCCGGGGCGGCAGTAGCGCTTGTGTTAGAAGTAGAGGAGGACTCTGCAAGGCTGGGGGTCCTGGGCCTGGTGAGAGCTGTGGAGGCCGCGGTTGTGCCATGGACAGAGATATCGAGCAGCCAGAAGAAATTGCAGTGCTCTACTTGAAGGTCGGTAAATTATAGCTTTATACTGACTTATTTGGTGGTCGGTTAGATATTGGCAAAATCAATTTCTATTTCAATATTGGAACATTTATTGGCTGTTTTTAAAAACGAGAGCATTGCAGGGCTATTGAATTTCTATTGAAGATTGGAATATTGCCTGGCCCAAATTGATGACAGTTAAATTGGGCAGTTTTAATTTGAAGATAGGAATATGTTTAACTTGAAGATAGGAATATGTTTAATTTGAAGATAGGAATATGTGAATAAAATGTTACTTATCTATATGAAACAAGCCTCGAGCTTCTTTGGACTTCCATAATCCCTGTATGCAGTCATGACCTCTTCCTGCTACATGACGGCTAACGACGTGTGCGCTCATGTGCAGGTGGTGGATGCTTGTGGTGCCCCTGTTGCTGTAGGGGAAGAGCAGGTTCCTGTCATCGTCAAGCCTGACGTGCTGGCTGAGATGCACACACTCGACCTCACTACCCAGCAGGTGACATCAAATTCTACTAGATAACTTTTGATTCTATTCTCTGTGTCACGATACGTGGCTGAAAAATAAGTTTCCTAACTTTATTCCTGTTAGAACATCTGAATACCGCCTTTCAGCCAGTGTTCAGTGTTGCCATGGTTATGCAAAGTGAGTACTAGAGAATCCATTATAAATAATTTTTTGTTGAATTTCATTCTTTTGTCCCTGTTACAAGTCCATTTTTGCAAATAAATGAGCGATATTAAATTAAATTTTCATATAATGAATTCTTTGTAACCCAAGGCTCATTCAAGTGTCATTTCTGTCGCAGATTTTGCCCTTCATTGATGGCGTGGATCACGTCGCCAAGATTGCCTCTCTATCCAATGTAGAGTTGGATCTAGCAAAAGTGAGTAGGATCTTGCTAGAGTGAGTTGAATCTCACTAGAGTGAGTTGAATCTCACTAGAGTGAGTTGAATCTTGCTAGAGTGAGTTGGATCTCTAGAGACTAGAGAGTGTCAACCATGGCATTCTTCTTTCGCTTCTTGGTAGTTGGTACCTAGCACTTTGCCAGCCCTTGGGTCTTTTGGAGAATTTTTTTTATTCATTCAAGTGAGTGGAATCTGCCTAGATTGAGTTTTATTTTGCTAGAAGGAGTTTTATGATGCTAGAGTGAGTTAGATCTCGCTAGAGTGAGTTAAATCTCGCTAGAGTGAGTTAGATCTCGCTAGAGTGAGTTAGATCTTGCTAGAGTGAGTTAGATCTCGCTAGAGTGAGTTAGATGTTGCTAGAGTCAGTTAGATCTCGCTAGAGTTAGTTAAATTTCACTAGAGTGAGTTAGATCTCGCCAGAGTGAGTTAGATATCATTCAGGGAAATGGATCTCTCTAAGTAAGTTGGATCTTGCTCAAGTGAGTGAATGCTGAGAGGGAACTGGCGACTTCTGATATAATTTTTTGTAGCCATATTCCAGCGTTGTGTCACGACTGAAAGCTCTCAACCTTAATGTCTTCTTTAAAATTTCAATGTGTTGTCAGCAACATCACTGTTGCTTCCCTTCTTAAGTTATCCCTAAACAAACGTAATCACCCGGTTTGCTAATCGTTCTTATTGTTTATTAATTAACAAACTTTATGTAGTCAATTTTACTTGATTGCATTTTGTATGGTGTTTTTCATATTATTCCTTCCAAAATTGGAAGTGATGATAGATTTTCTGCCTTTCGATGTGGAGTACCATATATACAGTTATCCTGAAAATTATGATTGTTTATGTTGCAGAAATGTGTCCAGAATCTTGCCTTCTACGAGATCGTCAAGCTGCTGCCCATCTTCCAGTACTGCAATATTTATATCCACACCAACAGTGCGTGTCCCCCGAACATTGCTTGCTTATCTGATTTTTGTTTACATAATAACTCCCAACACGGCGTATTGCGCACAGAATTATTAGCTTAGATATTTGTTAATGCAACATCTTCTGTTGGCTTGGGAAAAATGCGTGGGGCTTGGGAAACATTCTTGTTTGAAGACAAATAATACCATGAGTCATCTAAGACATCCTGATCTTATAGTGCAGGTTTTTTAAGTGTGGCTGCGTTTTCTTCAAGTAATATCGTCGTTAGGTTTATAGATATTAAATCAGCTTTAATTTACATTCTTGAGACCGCCAATGTCTGTAGATTACAATTTATCAGAATACCATGTCCGAAATTCAAATTTATAAAATATCGCTTCAACTAGAATGTTTTGTTTAAAATGTATATAATAGTAGAGTCACAATTAAAAGGCTATTTGTTTTACAGAAATGGAGACGTTCTACTGGAGCGCGGTGCTGCAGCAGAAGTGCATTGAGTACGTCGTGGCTGACGTCACCAGAGACCCTCCATCCTTACTTCTTAAGTAGAGTCACGTTTTATAACGTGTCTCTAACGTAATCTTAAATGATCGATTAAAACTGCACTTCTTAAGTAGAGTCACGTTTTATAAATTAACGACCAAAGGAGGGCTGAACGAGTTATTTCAGTACATTTTATCTAGCCGAAAATAGTTTCCGCCCACATTACCCTAAATCATGCTGGACGAATTTTTGACATCGCGGTGCATGTTGCAACAAGGTTTCCTGTTTACTCTATAGAATATTCGATAAAAATTTATCAGATTGCCTCGTATTTTTCTTCGCACATGCTGCCCGTACTTTTTCCTGTTCGCCGTAACTTGATAATATAATCTCATCCTTCTTTATTAACATTCGTTAGGTTCAACCGAAGTGTCACGGTGAAGCAGCTTTGCTTCAGCGAACTTCTGCTGGGCACTTCCACGACCAGTAACTCCATGCCGTCCGAATGTGACGCGCCTGCTCGCCTCCCACCCAACATCGACATGAGGCGCCTGGTCAACTTTGGTCTCATGCACGGACTTCTTCGTAGGATCCAAAAGTATCCTATCTACCAGCCCCAGCCTCCCTCCAAGAACGCGAGACGCGGTTAGTGATGTGCTCTTTGAAGCGATCGATCGTTGTCTTTTGCAATCTATTATTGCTAAAATAGAAATATACTTTTTAGCTTGGACTCATTTTTAAATTATTTCTATAAGTAAGCCGTAATGAGACATTACGCTATTTCGTTTATTGTAATTTGATCGCTGAGTTATACATATTCAGTGTAATTATTAATTGATGAACAGAGTAAAAAAGATCTGCTGGTCTTTATTATTATGGTGCTTGATTTGGTCAGAGCGACGGGTAGAGAGCCTGAACAGCTTGTCGCTCTCTCTACGGCGCTACTGCGACGGCACTGCGTCGTACGATCTCCTCTGCAGCAGGTTTGGGCTCTCGCAGCGAGAACTCGACCACAGACTTTCCCTGGACCGAGATGTTATTATTTTGTGGAAGTAGAGACAAGTTTTGTGTTGTAAACTATATTCTATTAGTGGAGCTATGTACGGTATTCAAGTTTATTTCATCTAGCTAATTTTTCCTCAAAGACGTAGTGCGATGAAGGCCTTGCACTGTCGAAAGATTTTTTATTATGAATCTTTCAAAGATTTATTTTTATAACAATTTATTGTATCAGCAAAATCATGTTCTTTAAGGAAATTATCTATTACATTGTATGTTTTCTATACTGATAGATGATATTCAGGACTGTTGGACTATTGGAGCTGAAATTTTTAGTTATTTGTTTTTTTTTTCCATCTCTTTGCCTGTAAAATTTTCGTGTGTTTTTTAATGTCAAACCCTACATTGAGGTGTGAATTTTAGGTAAGAATTCGCCCTCCCACCCTAAAAAAATATAACTCTGCAGTGAGTAACAGAGAGCGCATTTTCTCGTCGACGAAAACATGAAGTCACGGACGGACAGACAGACGGACATGGCGAGCACAATAGTGCATTTTCTCAAAAATCAGAAAATGCGCTAAAACAGTAATTTCAACTTCCAAGGAGTTAACCGTGAGGGTGAAAACATCCGCTCATAGTAACGTTGTCTCTGTAATATCTGCCTCTCATTGTACCTTCTGATGTGTGTCTGCTTGTCCGAAGAAGGTGGTTTTTTGGATACTCGAAGGAATTGTTCATGAGCGCACCTCACAGGTCGTGGTTTCTCACTGTGAGTCTCCGTTGTGTTGTTACTTTGGCGTAATTGCTTGCAAATTTCTCTGCCCCGCGGGCTGTGGATGTCTGGGCGTCGATTTGTGCAACCTCTTGTACGAGTGTCTTCGTTTCTGTTCTAAAAAAAATGTTAACTCGAGGAATATGTGTTGAAGTCAGTTTTATTAGTGGTGCCTATATTGTGATAATGGCATTAAATACCCAAACTGTGATGTAACAGTACGTGATCTTAAGATATTTTTATGCTCTTCCTGTTCTGCTGTTCTCTATTGTTCTACTATTCTCCTCTTTCTAATATTGCTCCACGGTTTGATGATCAATACTACGAGTTTGAAATTCTAAATCGCGATCTTGCAAGCGTGTGAATGTGTGTGAGCAGAAAACTCATGGCTGTGAAGAAAATATCCAAAGCTAGCGATAACATAGTCCTTTTCATAAGTTGTTTCATTCATAATTTAACAGCGTTAAAGAGATCAGATGCAAAACCACTACATTTCTTACATTTAGTATGGTCTATATTGATGCTTAACCATCCTGTTTCTTATTTTGCTTGCTTTGAAAAGTTACACACATGAATGGAGTTTAACTGAATGCATTTTGTTTGATGAGAGAAACTGGTAAATTTATCCTGCAAGCATCACGACCGGGATCTCAACACACTCATGTTGATAAAATGTTTTAAATCTTTACGTGGATTAGAATCGTGCTGGTACCTATTCTACACTATTCGAAGTTGCTTGATCTGTCTTTACAATTCTACCGTATTCGAAGCTGCTTGATCTGTCTTTGCAAGTCTGTTAAAAATTGCTTCAGTTTCAGTCGCGGCTTAGGTCTGCTCGCCGGTGAAATGATATGGTAAGGTTCTGCAATACGTCTTCTCATTTCATACGGGGTAATTGTGTAATTCAGGTGGTTGAATAACAGCCTTTGTTACATGTTTTAGTTTTTATTTAGATTTCATGATTAACAAGCTTTTAATAATTTATTTCTTGCTCATTGCGGGACAGTAAATAAAATTTTCATCAATCAAATTGTTTTAGTATTCATGGATCTAATCTTGTACCGCCGTCTCTGAACTACATATTCAATACTGTGCAGTATCTCAAGAGTCCATGACCGCTGAGTGGTCGTAAAAATAACAATTTTTCAACACTTATCAGATATATAAGTATCGAATTGGCAGGAACGTAGCCTCTATTTCCGGTATAAATAAATGAATGCTAACTTTGCCTAGGTAGTCGATTGACACTAAACTTCTTATCAAACAAGCAATCGGAAATATTCTCGGTGTCTCAACAGGCTTTTTGAATTGTGGACTTGAGAACAGCGCTTACATTAAGAAGATAATGCCTCTTCGGGAGCCCGAACAGAAAGAAAGTCTAGTAATATCTTATATTCCGAACACTTGGAACACAAGATCTAACTAGACTTTAGTATGTCTAAAGTATGATACAGCTAACTAAAAATGTAGCAGAAAGCTGTTAACTGAGAGTAAATTATGCCTCTAGCAGTGCGTTCTCTAGTGCTTCGTTTCCCTTTTCTTTGAACGATCAGAATACATGATATATTTTAAACAAAAAGTGTATTAATATAATAGATCTCTTAAATTTGCAATGCCGCACCAGAGGCGTGCAAGTTTTATCTTCTGGCTGTTCTTGTGTGGCACGTCTACGCTGAATAAAAATATTCATCTGAGGCATAAAATAATTGCATGCAGACGGTTTTAATCAGCGCACAGGATTAAATAAATTTTCGAACTGTTCGTTAAGGTGATTGTTGTTTGAACTTTGAATAATTAGTTTCCAATTTCAAGCTAAATTTATATTCGCGTAATTATGGAGGACAAACTTATTTATGGTAGTACATATTTTAAATGATTGTGAGCAAGTGGTGCGCGCCATGATTGAACTAATTTTAATCATGGTGCACGGAACGTTATCTATATGCATTATCATTTACCAACAAACTCAAGTATTTTGGCACTGAATTGTAAGAACTTATTAGAAACATTGAAAGACCTTATCAATTTGAGCTTTGAACCTTATGAAAAAGTAACAAATCTTATTCTAATGAGTATTCCAATTTTAGGCGCACAAATTTACGAGGAACCCGCGTGGATATTAGCCTACCGTGATGCGCGGAGCTGCTGGTTCTTTGGGTCACGAGTTCGAGTTCAGATCTCGCTTCCTCGAGACGCATTCGTTTGTCACGCGCAAGAGAGCAACACGTTTAGCTCGACGATTGATGTTGCCGAATAGAATTTCACACGATTTAGGGTTACATGAATTCTGAAAGTATGTAACGATGAAAATTCAGCCTTCTATGTGATGTTTATACTTTGGTTGCTGACGAAACTTACACACGGTTATGTCAATACGGAAAGAAATTAATCCTTTCATTGTAGTGATTTTAAATAACTTAATTTGAGTATGTAATTATCAGCTGATTTGTTTTATATCGCATAACATTTGGCATCGTACGAAAGATGCTAAATAACTTTAATCAGTATCAAATTTATAATAGCCAGTTCTGCAATATTATCCAATATTTTTATTAAAAACTTTCATAGATGGTGTCACATAAAGTAAAGGCTAACGGTGGTACATGCCTAAGCTTTGACCGCTTTGAAAACCGGGAATCAATATTCACATCAAGAATTAGTAAAACGCCAGGCACTCGATAATATCGCGATTCGGTAGTTAGGTTCATTACAGCATGTATGATGTATGACGAGATTGATAATTATGACGATTGACGATGATCATGACACACGATGAGTGATGAACGAAATAACGATTGGAATGTGTTTGAGCGACATGACTTATTATTAATTACGAGATGAATAATTGATGGAAGCAGAAGAATTAAACGTTATTAGGATGAGCTTTTGTTCCGACGCTCCAGTTGTCCCAGAAGCGCGTCACGACGTTGGGGCGAATGTGAGGGACGCTGTGGTCTGCAGAACAAATGGTGATCAGCAAGTTACTTATTCATATTTATATAAACATACAATTCACTTATCACATTTGCTACGTTGGTTGTTTTTGAATTTAAAACAAAATGAGCTTCGTGTACATAATTTGAAGAGGGCTGAAGTATAACTGAGAACGCAGCGGACATAGGTAATTTTACAATTACACCCGCTCTAGATGCTTCTGAAGCTTTCTATAACTTGCTCGTTTTCCTGGGGATGCGGAGTTGGCGTGAGGTAATTCCTTGTCTGAGCATAAAGAAACTATTTAAATGAGTTGTGAAAATGAACGCATGTATTTGAATCCTTTATCTGCTCGGATATCGACCGTCGCCAACGCTACTCGTATCTCAAAATCAGATGAAAAGCGTTTCCGTCATGAGACAAAGATGAATTCTCTGTCTACGGATCGCGAATCTCTGTCTACGGATCGCGAGTCTCTGTCTACGAATCACGGTCATCGTTATCCGCATCTGACTGCCTGGTAACTAGAATTGTCGTTATTACATCGAAATTTTAATCTTTACCTTTAGCGGGGACACAGAAGCCACATGCTCGGGCGCACGTTTTGGCCATGTAGGGTTTGTTCCTGCGACACTCTCCTGCCTTTGCCCAGCCCGCGCACATGAAGTTCGCGTTGTGGCAGTTAGGATCTGCACATTGATGAATTGTCTTTTGCATTATATTCGCTTATACATATGTCATATTATACATTATATAACTTTAATAATATATATCTGCCTTAGACGATATCATAGGACTTCTAACTCGAGCACAGTAGGTGTGGAACATCAGGGCTAGCGAGTTCCGTTGAACAATGAGGGCTAAGTTTTCTAAACGATGACTGTAAATTGCGGCAGCTATTTTAGCATTTTTCCGCGAATAACAGTACACACTAATAAGTATTCAGAATCACATGTATTTATGCCATAATTTAGTGCTATATTACTTGCAAAGGTTATTATAGTGTTGTTCTCAAGAAAAAAAAAATCGATTGCAGAAGATCATTTTTTGGACATTCTTGGCATCAATATTGCTTATTGGTTTTATGGAATAGAAAATGAATGTGATTAGTCATTGGAGACATTTTTTATTTAATATTACCCGTACTCAGTACTTGCGTTTTAGAGGTTTTCACATCCAAAACAGAGCTACTTCAATACGACTGTATACTTTCGTATTATAAGTGATATACCTAATATCAGTAATATTTGCAGTTTTCAATTTACCGTTGTAGCCGCACTGGCCGCAGGTACGGGGGCAGTGGACGAACATGAAGCCAGCGTTGTGGTAGCACTCGCCGCTGAGCGCCCACTTAGGGCAGTCCTTGTTGTCGTCCAGACAAGCTACCAACAAAAAATATGTTAGGACAAATATTTGGAAGAGGAAAATTTTCGTCGTAACTCTTCGTACTGTATTAATTTAAAATTATTTTCGATATTATTCCAGAGTCTAAGTAGCCTTCCCAGTATCATTTGATTGAAATCTATTATATATACCTTTAGGCTTCAATCATCTAAAGTTGGAAGTTTTAATGATGGAAAATAGACATAAATGGAAGTTTTAATAAATTGTCTAAAATAGTTTCAGCGATCAAGAATAACTTAAACCAGTTTTACTTGATGGAACTCTTCCGCATATTCTTTAGCATTCACATTTTAGTTTTAAATTTGGCCTCAAAAGTTTTATAATATTTAGTGACCTTCCAAAAACTTCGTTTACAAGTTTTAATTATTTGAAATATTTTTTCTGCCTCCTAGATTCGACTGAATCGTTTAATTGTCTGCGATGCAAACCTATTCACAACGGTACGTTCTGCCTAAAGATAGGAAAGAAAGAATTTGTAGGCTCAAATTTTGCTCATCTTTACTCTCACCAACTTCAGAAAATAACTTGAAAGTTTAAGCCTCACAAAAAGTCACAGGTACATCAAGATAAAACATTAGGCCTGCTTTTCGATATTTATCTGTAACGGAACTCTCGACAGCTTCTTTCTCCAAGCCTTCTTAGGAATGATGATAATGATTAGAATTGATTCATCGCAACTTTATGCATCGCACGCAGATTGTGAATAAAAGAATGAGTTACCTTGAGTGAGTCTTGAACTAAAATGAGGTTGTACGGTGAAATGCTTAACAAATCATAGAAACCAAATTATTTAAAGTTCTCTACAAGTGCATTATTTACAGTCACCTAGATTAGATGTGTTTATAGGCGGTATAAAGATAGCTTTTGTTACCGCCATGTGACCTCGATTAAGCTGCTTCGCATTCGTAGCAGTTGACGAGATTTGAGAGCATATACAGTGGCAAAGCAGAGTTTTCAAGACAAATTTCAAGTTAAATTTTGAGTCCTATGAGTCGACCGGTATCATGGATACTGGCATTGTCATATATAAGATATTGGTTTAAATCTTGAGTAAATGAGGAAATTAAAAATGAACTGATTCTGAAAAATCTCTGGTTTGCCACTCTGTTTGAGAGCTAAATTTATTCGTATTTATTTAAATTTGTTCGAAAGCAATATTATTCACGTAATTGAGGTTTATAATTAGTGTATTTTTATCAGTAGGCCTATAGGTATTAGTATAATTAATAAAATAGAAGATATAATGATTCAATTTCTATGAATCACGCAGTAATTAGATCTTTTATAGGGTTTTATTCATCATTGGAATTTTCCATGAGTTTTCAGACTTGAATTCACAAATAAGCTATTGATGACATCGAAGAACAAACTGAATTTTACCAATAGATACGTATTTGCTTCTGAAACCTATATAACGTTATGCTTCCTCAGTGCATTTAACCCGAGTTCTTCAAGTGGTTCACATGTGTCTGAAATAATCAATTCTTCGTCATGAAAGAAGGCCATCTTTGGTGGAGGCTTGTCCTCTAACGGTACTCAGGGCCAGACGTACGAAGGAGAGCCCACGATATTCTAATTAAGAATGCACGCTTTTTGTCATGCAAATCATTCTATTGCTGCAAATCGTATCAAGTCAATTGCAAGATAAGATTTTTATTTATTTCAATGCATAAGCTCTGTGTAGAAGATAGTGCCATTCAATGCATACTTTCGTCAGTGTTTCAAGCTCGATACAGAAGCCTCGTTTGGTATGTCTGGCATATTTTCTGCTTACTTATAAGTTTACGAAATAATATTGGTTATGTGAATGACACATGTCAAATGAGGGACAAAAAATGCGTATTTATTCCATGGTTATGACACGGTGACAGTTGGCGGAGGTCTATAGGTAAATAAAACATCGTGCTGCAGTTTCTTGGCGTCACCTCGTTGATAATTCGCACCTCGACCCTTGCCCGAGTGATTAATAATTATCAAGTCTATGAAGGTTATTACAAGTTTAGATGTACGGTACTGTATTCGCACAACCAAAGAATTATAACAGTGTTTGTGTACCTATCATATTATTTTCATGAATTAGTCCTCGTTGTTCACGGAAGTTTGGAAAATGAAACGTTTTCCCCTGAATGATAGAAAATGCGATCAGGAGGATTAAAATTCCTTCACAAAAGCTTGCGGTTGCTGCCTGACGCGAAGGCGGAGAAGGTCGACATAGTTTGTCTTGTTGGTAAATATTTGAAGAATTTTTTCTACTACACCATTACAAACAAGCCTCTAAGTCTCCCACTACAATATATATCCTCTTGGAAAATTCATACCTGACGTCTATATCATTAATATGTAATGCAAATGTTGGTGAAATATTTGCGATGATTTGCCACACTATTATTTTCACAGTGAGTACCTCATTTTTGCCAGTTACAGTGGAAATAATTATTATTAACTATCCCACGAAAAATTGGTTCTGAATTTACTAGTCAAACCAGATGTTGATGAGAAATCAATGTAGTATGTATTTCAATTCGAAATAAATATTACATTCATCTAATTTTCAATAATTTAATCAATGTTGATCTAATCTACAGTAATTTTTTTGAACTCAATGCGTTTGCCTGTGGTCAAATTAGATCATTAATTTTGATTTTTTACACGCAAAAATTCTAAGTACGTGGTCACTGCTTGAGTTGACATCGCTTTGATGTGTCGCGGCTTTTTTATGTGGTTTAGTACAGACGGTCCCATCTTACCCATTCTTTCCGCTGCGCTTGCAAAAATCATTAAATTAATTACTAATTACAAATAACACTTCCCAGTATCCCAATCAAAATAGAAGTTTTATTGTAACATAAATCCTCATTGAGGAGTTCTCAGCTCTATTTACAGGATATTTATCGACCATATTAAGCTTGCTTGATATGGTCGATTTATATATCGACCATATTATCGACTGGACCATATATCGACCATATTATCGACTGGAATGAAGACGTAAAGATTTTGTGCCGTCAAACTCAGAATAGTTGTTCTCAGGCCATTCATGAAAGGATGTGAAAATCGCACTCAATGGAATGATGAAGTAAACATTTTTGTCGTCACATTCACTGGATAGTCCGTCTCCGACCATGCATGCATGCCAATACATTAAAGGATATGAAGCTCACACCAACTGGAATGACTAAGTCGTCATTGTCGTCATTTTTACATACATGTTGCCATATTCACAGGATAGTCATTTTCAGATCACGCATGTTTGGATAGTTGTCTACACAGTACACAGGACGAAGGTAGTGAGAGTCAAAAAGTTCTTTACCAGACCATTCCAAACCATTTCCCATGAACATGGACGGTTCTCACCTTCAACCTCATATATACATAAGATCTCCTCTGCCTTTACAAATAATACCGGTAAAATATTACAACCTTGTAGTCAGAAGTTGTCTTATATAATCAATTTTATAGAAATGGGAATAAGAAATTTTCTACTAAACTTAGTTGTACTCAGTCGCATGATTCGACTGAATTAACATGATTAACCTTGCCTGGATTTTCAAGCAAATGCGTAGGAAAAAGTCCCAACGAAAGTGTCATCTCTATTTCAATGCATGATATAAAATGACTCTAAGGAGGAAACAATGCAAAATGTTTAGTCACGGAAAAAATACCGACTTCCTTGTAACTAACTTTCCACCGAAGGATCATTCCAATGACCTCCAAAAATTTGGACCTAACGCGTAAAGCGGCAGCCACATTAGTCGTGTCGTCTCAGGAATACGATAAAGTCGGCGTTTCCTTGTTCATTAAAATATAGCCTCTCTATTTTACCTGTTCTAAGAGAGGAAATGCTACCCGCGTATGACGTGGCTCTGCATTCCAGGCAACCAATCAACCGCCGCTGCCTTCAAAACTCAGCGCGATAAATGATGATGTGGCATTTTAATTTATACGCTCACAATATGTAAAATATCTTGAGTAGGTTCACAACATGCTTCGAGAAATGAATTTATTAATATTAAGATTGAATCTCCTTTAAGAAATTTGCGAAAAACTTTATGTCGAGTAAAAAAGTTTTCACTCCGGAGACTTTCGAATTAGCATTGAAACAACTACTTAAAAATTTTTGAAATTTCACGCTTGATTTCAGTTCAGTGATGCCAATTTCTCAAGTTGGCAATCTGAGGAGTATCATATAGTTTTCTAAACTATTGCGTGTGCGTAAGGCAATTGGTACATGATTGAGGCACGTATACAACGGGCCCATGGAAGGCTGCTGTAGGCACAGATGAATACACTCAGGCCGTTTGCTTAGAGTGAGTGCTGAGTCACGAGCCACAGAGACACTTCCTCAATCGAATTCACTTCCCTGAATCCTAGCAGAATTTTGAGGGAAATTTATTTATCCTCGTTGGACGTAATCGGCCCAAAAAGTGGTGATCGAAAGGGCTTTACTTCAGGGGCTTGAATCGCAGCACGACCGAAGGCCGTACTTAGGGAACAAGGAACTGTAATTTGGACTTGACACAGGAATTACGAGTCAGGAATAACAGTTTTCATTGCCGAAGAGGGTCAGCGTAGGACAAGTTTACCGTAGAACCTTTCCCGATTTGTAAGTAATTATCTGGCAATGGCTAAATGAAAAAAATTACATTCGAGATGCGAGCCAATAATTATGGAAGCCGATAAATAAATACCATTCTCGCGGGATTGACGTAAATTTCGTTTCCTGTGAATATTTTGGTTTCCTTCTATATACACTTTTCATGTCCAATATACCTAATGTTTATATGTTAAAATTTATTGTTCGCGTATTTGAAGCCTGGCCTTCCTTGGCACCGCATGTTGAAATATTTCCTGTAAAATTTGTTCCTAATTGTGTGATCTTGTGACGTTGATAAAAAAGAGGAAAGGGTTAGATTTAGAAATAAAGTTGTTAATATTACTTTGCTCCTTAAATTTCAGGAAAGACATTTGCTCATCGCCCGGCGGAGTAAAAGCGGCTATAACATTGTCTGCTCACATGAATGAAAATAATATATTTTTCCAGGCTGGTAATAGGAATAAAACCAAACCACACATCAGTGATTTAAAAAAATTATAGTAACTAAAAGTACCCGTGAAATAATATCAAATGAGGTTCAGAAAAAAGCCTTATAATTAAATATTTCTGCTGCCAGTCAGGGAAGTTACTTCTCACCGCCACTATAAGTGCCTTATTTAATGTAAGAGTAAAATTTAGAGCAATGGCTGCATGATTTTCATGGAACTTGTAGAACATCAGCTAACTTCAATGATTCAAATGATTTTATTCTTTCGGAAATGTGAGAACGACTGGTAAAATCGTGAGCCATAAATCGGCAAAGTATGCGTGCTGCCACTAATGTTCTGATCTATCAGCAAGCTTTTTCATATTCCGTTGCCGATATTCTAAAAGCATCTATCTCTCACTAAGTATTTTCAATTTTTTTTTAGCTTAATACAATTCCGATTGAGCGCGGAAAGCAAAAATATCAAACTTTTACAAGCAGTAGCGCTCGGTGTCGTGTATTTTTATGTCTCCTTATCCTTATATATGCAAATCTGTTACAGCTTAGCGAGCCCTGCTACTGGCAATTGCCTCAAGTCGCTCTGGGCTCGGGAGCAGGAAATCAACTACTGACCATAAATAAGAACTTGATTGTTTGGTCAGATTCCAGGATTTCATTCGCACGATATAGGAAAGACTCGTGCAGAATGTGACGGAAGTGTCGTTCAACACAGAAAAAGTACAATATTTTAATGCATCATCATTCAAATAATTTTGCATGAGCCAGCCTAATAATTTTATCTCGTATTTTTCACTAAATTTGGTGCAGTCTGAAAATGCATTTGCTCTCGAG
The DNA here is from genome assembly GCF_000764305.2 of Hyalella azteca. Taxonomy (NCBI): domain Eukaryota; kingdom Metazoa; phylum Arthropoda; class Malacostraca; order Amphipoda; family Hyalellidae; genus Hyalella; species Hyalella azteca. The sequence continues at coordinate 17,059 of NW_025946654.1, forward strand.
AAAATATATCACAACACAACAATTTGCTGGAAAAACACTGAGAGCCACGAAGCGTATTTACCTGTCCATTGCACTGGCGACACACGAGGTTAATTAAATAACACAAGCAGTTGCACCATACTAATATGACGAGGAACTTAATGCTCAACACCAGCTTCCAGAAATTCAGCTCGCTTGCACTTTCACTTTAATTCAATTATAATCTTCGTGGAGAACTCGCATTGCACGAAGCTCTCCAGCAGCTCACAGAGTTCAGTGTCATCGGGTCTAATAGGAGCTGTTCGCAGCAGGAAGTTCCTTCCCACGTTGTATTTATGACTTATAAAAATTCTAATGTAAATCCTCGTACGTGCATTATATTTCAAGTGCCGAGAATATGATAATGTATGAACTTGGGAAGGAATTCATGCAACACTTGTTTGCACGAAACTACATTAATAGATAAATCGTTTAAATTTTCCATTCTAGTTTGTGAGCAAGATATACTAAGAATGTTATTTAAATAAGTTTAAATTATGTTTGGAAACGTGATCATATACGATGGCATTATTATTAAATAGATAATTTAAGTCTCTCTACAATTACACAAGCGTGTTCCGTCTTCTCGTGTAGCGGCACACGTTTCTTCGTTCCATCATTGTTTGACATCCCTGTTTACCTTCGCATCTCAAATCTTGAAGAGAATATCCTTGTTTATCTGTTGAAAAATGCTTGGTCATTCCTCGTGTCGACACAGGGACTGCAACAGTTTTGAACTACGTTTCTCGCGTAAAGTTTTTAGTGTGAACTCTAATTTTTTCCCTGGTCTCTTATTTACTACGGTACGGCGAAGGTAGCCGATCCTCAAGTAGGACACTCGGTAAGCTTCACACGCTCGAGACTTTGACAATCTCTTGAATTGAAAGGACGACAGCACCGCTAGAAAAATGAGGCCTCACTCGTACGATGATCGACGGAAGCGTGTTTTTCGGTGCCCGGAAGAACAAAAGCGAGGGTGATTGTTTGGCCCACGACAGCATTTCGTATGCCTGTCCTAATCAACGTAGCGGAGCGTCCGTAATTGGCATTCACAGCGTCGCAGGACAATGCGATTTTGGCATCAAGTTCCCGACTTGTGGGCGATAAATTGGATCTGCCCAAACAGATGGCACGAAAGCAAATGCCGCTCCATTATTTGGCTAAACAGTGAAGCAGGATATGATCGAAAGTAAGTTTCGAGAGGTATCCAAAAGATACAAGACTCGACTGATATCGGCAACTTGCTTTAAACAGCGGAAGCTTGGAGATAGATGCTTCCTACTTCAATGTCTCGAATAGAATAGGTAGAACTTCTGCAGTTGGGACGAGTTATTCAGTAAGAGATAACAACTTTTGATATTCAGACAGATCACTATGGATGACCATTGTAAAATTATAGAGGATATCATTTCCGGCTTCAAATGACCTTCCATTTCGTTGGTAATTCCAATGTAGTTGGATGACACTGCCGTTCTATTGCCGTATACAGCAATTTCATGCGGGATAAATTGCTACTCCAGAAGGAAGTTACCGAGATTCTTGTCATGATGGCCATTATTTCTTCGAAATTACCTGCTTCAATTACCATGATAGCCATAATTAACTGCTTAGCACTCCAGAATCCAAGTCGGTTGCTCATGTCACAACCACTCCAACCATATACCAACTATATATACATAATACTTCACAGGGATGTGGGATTGATATTTTTTTTGGCTGAAGCAGTCCATCTAAGAGATTGCTTAGTTGGGAAAAATAACTTAAATCAAAGTTTACATGCACGATTTGCTTGGTGCACGTCCATGAACTAAGGAGAATGTATATTCCTGGAGCTCGATCCTATATCAGAGGAAGGAACATTGATTATGCTGGTCATGAACGGCTTCCGGGTATAGCGGTGCAGTGGTCCACTGCGACCTACTGGCGTCAGCTAGTGAGAGTATTTGGCTGGAATGAGCTTACAACTTTTGGTTGTTTGGTGCGAGGGCCGTTTATGGATATTCTTCTGTTAGCACGTGCGAGTTTACTGACGAGTTATCGTTTTATTGGTATTGATGACCTAATCCAAGGCAAGGTTCAGGGTTCTCACATGTGACTGGAATAATAGATATTTGTACTCGGAGACTTTCACGGTATCAAGATGTCAGCTCGTTACAAATATGAGCTGGATCGTGAATTGAATACATTGTTATAAACAGTTGTTTTTTACGGCACCAAGTCTTCGGAATTACTTGACTTTCCCCTAAATTCCTCATTGTTAAATACTTCGAACTGAATAAAAATGAAGAACTGAACTTCGTTCTATATGTATAGTGAAGTCCAGGGGTGTGCTACCTAGGAAATGGTAGCTTGAAGTCAATCCCAACGGTCATAAATTCTGTACTTAAGACAAGCCCTCGTGCACCACATCATCAGCAAAGGTCAAGTAAGTCGTACACTTCATGATGTACTCTGGCCTCTCCGAATGCTGATTAGGCACGGCAAAAACTGGTGTCACATAAAGCATTACATTCTCTAGAGTCGTTATTTTGTCCGAGGTAAAATAGTGACCGATCTAGCGCTCTGTCGTAACTAGGATTTGAGGATAAGGCTTAGCGTTGACTGAACATGTGGATAGTTGGAAAGACCGTCTTATGCAGCCTCGGATTTTAATCTTTAGACTCTTGTCAGTTTTTTAACGTTTATAAGAATTATGTGCACTCAAAATACATGATGGTTTTAAATACCAAAATTATCTTAGTCGTGTGCTGGTCAAAGTCAAATGCATTAAAATTTTTATTATTTTGCGATTAAGAAATGTAAGCCACACTGCGTAAGCGATTCAAATAATGCAATGATATAATATAAATCCCGACAAAGAAAATGAAATTTATATTTTTATTGTAATTGATATTAACAAATTTTTTGGTTAAACAAAAATTGCTCACTTAATCGTCATGTTTTGTGTCGCCGTAACGTGACTTTTATACGGAACTCAAGTAATTAAATACAAATGTTGGCTTAATTCCAGCATTATTCTAGTACCCACTACGAATGGGCTTTATTCCTAATTTTCGGCATTGAACTTGTATAATATCGGTACAGCAGCCAGAGGCGTCAATGTCCCCGTCAAATTGATCTATCTGATCCGGGCTCAGCTTCCCTTCAAAGTCAAAACTGAGCTTACAGTCAAAACTGAGCTTACAGTCAAAACTGAGATTACATTCAATACTGAGCTTATTGAGTCAAAACTGAGCTTACAGTCAAAACTGAGCTTACAGTCAAAACTGAGCTTACAGTCAAAACTGAGCTTACAGTCAAAACTGAGCTTACAGTCAAAACTGAGCTCACTGCATGTGTTGCACTTCAAAGTTCATAGAGCACTTGCACTGTGCTTATAAAAAAAGCCAAGGCAATTTCTTGCATACAAGTTCATCAAAAAGTGACCGCAGGCCAATCAGTTCTCCAGCCACGATCCACATGTTACAAGATGTCAAGCATGGATACGATAATACAACAAAAAAATTAAACCTTTTAATTATTTCCTGCATCGTTTCAGTGTCGAAACTTCTACCAGACTGTCCTATATAAAATAATCGGATACATTTCATTTAAGTCTGTAGGTATGAGACTTCTTTCACTTACAACTTAATAATGATATTTAATCAATATTCGTCCCGAAGGAATATTCTATTCACTCATTCATAAATAAATTGAGAGCACTTTTTTGTTTTAAAATCATAATGTTTTTACTGCTAAATCTCCATATTTGAATACTTCAGTGCGAATAATATAAAAACAAAAGGTTGCGATGCAGCGTAGAGGGCAACAGCCTGCAGGACTGACAATGCATGCATAGTAACCGGTTGAAAACCACTGGCATGGCTTGTAGATCACGTTGCTGAGCAGCCGGTTTATATTGGCCCAACTTTTGGCCGCGCTTTTGGTTGTAAGCCGCCGCACTTTCCCAAGCAAGATTAGGGATAACAAATGTATGAATTTTTTGTTGGGAAGTTGATGCACGGTGACTTATCGGGAGCGGAGGCTTCATTGTGAATATCGCTATTTGTGCAAATGTTTGCTGTAGCGTTTTGAGTATTGCCAGCTCTCTGTTATCTGCCAACTATATAGAAGCAGCTATCTGCCAACTGCTTCTCTGTTAAACGTCTAATGATTAGCGTACAAATTTCGAATTTTGTTGCAGGCCCAATATCTATTCCGCCCCATTCCTGCAGTAAGAATTGTTTTAGTATCCTCCGCGTATCGCAGGACTAGCGGGTAAAAACCTTATAGAACATTAAATGTAGTGCATCTGGCCCGCTACAACGTTAGATTGTAAAATGACAGAATTAATTACAAATTTTTCATCCGCGCAGCAGTTCAGGATCCTTCCTGACCATCCTAATACGACTTTTAAATGTGTCACGTCTCATGCGCGTGCGAGGTGGAGTCTTTTTTTGGATGCCCTAAGCGAGGAAGAATCTTCGTTCCAAGCCGTACTGGACTGGTTTGAGTTCAGCGTTGTTCGCAGCTGCTGTGAGGATGCAGCGGCTGCAATACTCCCATGTCCTTATTTTAAGGATAGAATACGTTTCGCGTCTTTCTTTAGAGTATTTAATGTAACTATCATATATTTGCATTACATTATCACGTATGATGTATTGATGAAACAAGACACCTCTACAACTAAACTTTTTATTGCTGAATCTAAGCATTATATGACCTTTGATTCATTTCTATTTTTGTTTATATCAATTGTGACTTGTGAGCAAATTATGTTTACAAAATATAATTATGATGTGAAGTAATAGTTTTGGTATTATGTGCAGCACTTCTGCTACGGATAGTTCAGCAAGAAAAGCAGGGAGAGTGCTTGTATAGATGCAAAGAAGATGGCTGAGAGATAAATGAATCTTTCCTGGTCGCAGCAAAAATTGCTCGTTAATTTGGTCAAATTGCTCCTCGTTGGCAATAGTGACCGAAATATGGATTGCCCAAACACAGTATAATATAACTGTTAAAACTGAAAAGGGACAATGTTTCAACCAGTAAGTTTTATTCTGCTTAAGACGCTTCGACATGGTAGACGTGCTGTCACTTTAATCAATTCCAGTTGGACTCCTACAAATGATCGAGTACGAGTTTGTATGGCGTTCATGGGGTGTTCATGTATTATGACGATTGCGCCGGTCTGATCACAAAAGAATAAAGTCTTGTTGTAAAAGTGAATGCCTGATAAAGTTGTCAATTGAAAGATACCACGCTGGAAGAGCGAATCATTTCCATCAGGCAGCAAATTAAAACGACATTAATTATCAACGTTGCAAAAATTAAATTGAATTGCGATGAGCAAATGTGCGATTATTCTAATTTAAAAACACTTGCCAATAATATTGAGTGAAATTATTACAAAGAGTTATATGACGCTGTTTGAGCTTTCAATCCAAGTGAACAACGATCGAAATTCGAAACGATGTATAAGGAAACGATGGCACGGTGGTGTGTTTTGTTTCAAGGATTTGCTAACGTGAGTTCACTCTCCTGCAATACAAGCACTTTATAAATTCATAACAAGCTAAAACATTGAAAATTCAGACAGAGGAAGAATTCCTACAGTGAAGCTTGAATTACAAACTCTCACGTAACTGGTCCATGTATATAATACCCGGATAGAAGACTTCAAAAAATATGTAGAGATAATTCTCACCTGAGTTCGAGTGTGTTTGTGCCATGACTGTGAACGCGAGGCAGAGAGCAACCAGAGACACATGGATCCAAATGTTAGCCATCGTTAGAAGCGATCTTTATCTTCTCTTCACCAAACCAAGACAATAAATTCAATACAAGTTGTTTGGTCTTCGTGAGTCTTATGTTGCGCTGTTCTTTCCTTTCACTCAAGGCAAAAGTAAACTAACAGAACAACAATAAATTGAATTACAGATCGTGTGCTTCGAACGAATGACTCAGACGACACTAGTTCCACTCAATGTTCTCTCTTCTGCCGGCGTTGCTAACGAACTCAACCACGTTTCGCGTCAAACAGACGACAGTTAACGTGCTCAAGCCCTTATATATCAGCACCGAGGACTTCCTTACGTCACACGTTATCTGTGACCACGGAGATTTTCGACACGTTGTGTGCCTGATCGTAACCTTGCCTTACCTACAAGACAGGCTATTGGCTAGCGTCCGCAAGCAGGGGCGGAGTTAAAGCGTTATGTTAGTTGGGCAGCCTTGGCGAGCTTGCGTCACTTACACGTAACACTGATCAGGGTCAGTGCTTGAACTTGACCGGGAGAACGTTTGGCTTCCTGCGAGAACGTTATGCCTGAGGGATGACCGAAGGATCCAATGATGATGACATCATAAAAATCAACATATATCGCTCTTTGAACTTTATGAAATACAATGATAATAAAAAACAGACATTTTTATTTCGTAAATTCAAAAGTGGAGCCTATAGCATCGCGCTGCATTTTCAAACTTGAATAATCGTAAGCAGCGAGTGCAGAAGTGCTTTATCCCAATCGTGGGCCATAAGTGCTTTATTCATCATGAAAAGTGTTCATGTGAAAAAATTTCAAACATCGCCTCGTCCGAATGAGTCATTGTATGAGTAGAGCTCGTGGAAATAGTTATCATTTGTCCAGCCTCAGTAGAAGCCTTCGCAACACAACGCCCGCAGCAAGCCCGATCCGATCAATGGTCATGACACGAGTTGGATCGACACGAATCTATCCGATTTATCTGCTTTAGTCTAGTACAGTAGAAGAGATAGCTTAAAATTTTGTTGCTGGATGAGGGCTTGAGTTAAGATTTACTGACGATAATCAGAAATTAAATAATTGTTTACTTGTAATACTGAACATTTTCAAATTTCATGCGAGAGTGCGAAAGGGCATGTAGATCTACTGTCATGAACAGTGATAGGCTGTTATCAATACACGCCAACAATACGCGAGTTTTATTTTTTTGTCCTCGACCATAACTTTTCTTGCATAAATACTTATAGGCTCCCATGCATTGTACCAAAAATGAAAGCCTGGTTCGGAAGAGTGAGAGCTCGATTGCGTCAGCAATGATGGGAAGCCGAAGTGATAACGCCGTTAGACGTCGTCATCGTGGGGATATGGGAGAAGGGCAGACGTTGGCAATGACATGCCTCTATACCGAGCGCATGTTCGGAAGAGGCCCAATTCAAGCCATGACCTTGCGAAGTTGCACGCACTTCCGATGGTAGGAGGCGACATCACCACGAATCTTGCTGGGAAGACGGATATGGTGAGAGTTTCTACTGATGTCCACTTCTGCGCACACGCAAGTATATGTCACTAACTCTGTACCAGTGCCAAAAATTCATGATAAAGTCATTACCAATGAAAATGATTCATCACCAAGTCTGTACCAGTGACAAAAGTTCATGATAAAGTCATTACCAATGAAAATGATTCATCACTAACTCTGTACCAGTGACAAAAATTCATGATAAAGTCATTACCAATGAAAATGATTCATCACCAAGTCTGTACCAGTGGCAAAAATTCATGATAAAGTCATTGCCAATGAAACTGATATATCACTAACTCTGTACCAGTGACAAAAATTCATAATAAACTCGTTACCAATGAAATGATTCATCACTAATTTTTCCCCAATGACATTAATTCCGTAGTTTATTTTTAATTAAATCTAAGTCGGCTTCTTTGTTTCTTCACAAACGCAAAAAATTGCCGGAGCAGTAATTCCCATGAGAGCTCAAGAGTCGCCACGAGCGTGACTAAAACTATATTGGCGACTCGTAAAATTAAAACTAAAATTAAACTCCAGTACAGGGATATAAACTCCCAAACAGAACATCTATCAGTTTCCATATCGAAAGCATCGCCAAACGTGTTTTTTGAACAAACTGGACAATTTCGGTAAGAAGCGAAAAAGCTTAAAAGCAGACAAAAACGTTATTGGTGCCCACGCTACATGAAAATGTTGCGGCTATAAAACTGTTCCTTAAACCTCAATACAAACTCACGCTTGCTCCTCATAGAGAAGGGCTAATTAGGTGCCAAAGTTGTTTGCACCCTGATCTTTATTGATGCAATTTTTCCTATTTTCTTCTAAACCATTTTCACTCTCGCCCTTCTTGCAAATGGTAGCAGGATGAACACTCATGCGTGGAGTCGAATTTGTGACCGCGGTAAAATTGCGGTAGCGTATGCGCCACAACAAAGTCAACGAATTGCTTCATATATATTTAATTTTTTACCGCAATTTTGGTGAAAATACAAGTCAACATACTTCAGCGAACTTTACAAGCCGAGTATATATACGAAAGTATGTATTAAACTTTTACCAGCCGAGTATAAATACTTTCAGAATTTCAGAGTTGTACCTTCAGAGTTTTCAAATTCAGAGTTGTGAATTCAGAGTTTTATTCATCTTGTTGTATGATTCGACCACGTCATCAATGTTATAGTGATATCTCTCTGCAAGCGCTTGTTTTTTTCGCGACGAACTTCCATCAGAGGACTTGCTTGGTGGCCTTTAGAGTCCAATTGAGTTTCAAGTCTCGCACAAGAGCCCTAGCTTATCTGTAAGAGGATCACGTCAACTCGCCAGGATTCCCATTGCCCAAGAACAATGGCGATGAGACAATGGTCCATTACTTCACTTGGAATGCGTGCATTGCATCCAAGATTAATGAGCAATTACTATCGAACTCAATAAATCACAAATATAAAAGACGGTAATAAATCAAAATAAAGATCATTTTCCCTCTCCATTAGAAATGTAAAAGTTAAAAGTTTTCGATATCGACGGTAATAAAAGAAAATTTTCGAAATTTTTGAAAACCTGTTCCATATTAGGGATTCTGTCGTCAACGCCATCCTGTACCCAGAACTGATGAACATCAAAGCTTCTTAAAATTATATTCTTATTCCCAATTTCATCTAAAATTTCTTATGCAATACAAGATAATGCTCAATTATAATACTAATTGCAAAAAATAAAGAAAATCATATTGTAATCGAAATCCGTCATCTTTGTGACTGATCGATCATCCACAATCCAATTCAGTAGAGGCAATTATTTTCTATCGTGCACGCAGGAGGTGCGCTAGTCGAGCGAGCAGGTTAGAGCAGCGCTAAGGTAAGAAGAGCGCTAGTCGAGCGAGCAGGTTAGAGCAGCGCTAAGGTAAGAAGAGCGCTAGTCGAGCGAGCAGGTTAGAGCAGCGCTAGCGAGGCTACCAGGAACAAACACGCAGGTTGGATGTAGAGCTGCGATGCCCTGCTGCCGTTTCCGCGTGAAAGTGGCCGGCCTTGCGAGGCCTCAGCGACGGAGGGTCAACGCTTCCCCAACGGCCTTGTCTTCCTGCGCTGCAGGCGAGGTAGCGTTCAGGACAGAGGAGGAGGTTCTTGCAAACTATCCAACAGAACCAAAATTTTGAAAAATATATAACGAGGTTATAATTGTCAATTTACATTGTTGACATTATAAAATTTCGAAAAATTGTGTTCCTTGGTGATAGGAATTCGAAAAATTGAATGAAATGGTAAGTTCTTGGGCTAAATTAAATCAATGTAAGGCGTTAATAAATCTATGAATTTATATCATATTCTATCGCCTATTTCTACAGAGTCTACGCGCATGTTTGCCGTTCTAACGAGTGCTATCATTTTTGAAAAAGAAATTATTGCTCGGTAATCCATTTAGTAATGCGAGTTTTCAAAATTAGTATATGTGTTCATTTTTCATTCAAAGCAATTATGAAATTTAAGCTACATGGATATTCAGTGTCATCTTATCATTGGAGATGGTATAAGATGCCTATATTTGCGCAGTGATATATCGAAGACTCGCGTTTCCTGGTATATGCATGATGCGAGACCCTGACCGCATTTTAAGCTACAGGTTCAAGAATGCGATGGGCATTCTATAGGACCCTGGCCTTGTCGTAGAGATGCAGGAGCGCAGCCCCGGAGTGATTCAGCTCATAGGCTGGATATCAGCTGTATTTCATTCAATGTCTTATCTTGGCCGCACTGCAATACTCAGTATCCGGCCTACTGAATTGGAGGATTTCCTTGGCGCCTCAACATCCGTTTTACTGGCACCAGAAAACTTGCATCAATGAATCATAAAACCATTGAAAGAACTAAGAACGGACAGCGCTTTTTTTTAATGAGTTGAGAAATTCATAGTTAAATCTACAAATTATATTGTAGGTGCCAAATTGACCCAAAAATATCTAAGGAATTTTAGTAAAAATTGATTTTACATTGAATCGGCTTGGGAGAAAATTTTCACGTTGATGGGATGTCAGGTAGTCGTGAAGTTTTTAATATTGACAATTCCTTAATTTCTTTTTGTGTACGTAGCATAAACCGTAAGCCTATGTAACAACAAAAAAAGTTATTAAACAAGTTTCCATGCATAATGCGCTGTTATTAATAATTGATAAATGAAGTGTGAGCAAAAAATGCACTTCTCAATGAGTGCGCAGAATATTATGAGCTTATGTTATTTACTGAAATAACTATTTATAGGGGTATGCAATATTTGCATCTGAAGTTCTAAGTAACAAATATAACGCAATATTTTGAAGTCCAACGTCATTTTATACTAGTGCATGGTAGCTGAATTAATTACACAATAATTTAAAAAAAATTAACACTCATTGGGTCTTTAATTCTTGATCCCTCGCGGTACGCTCGGAAATCTTGGAAATTTTCACGTTCTCCAAAGCTTCCCAACATTTGTTCCATCTTTCCACTCTTATGTTTAATATTGATTTTTTAGAATGAATCATCAGTTGAATCTTCGAATTCTGATGACAGAATTCGTTCCTCGTAAATCTCACTCCCATTCTATGAGCCTAAATCAGGAGTAAGTACGGAAGCAGATGTACTCCTATAGCAGATGTATGTAAATTGTTCTCCTATTAATCATAAACATTTTACTTTCTAACAACAGTCGCCCCAATAAAAAGAGTTTATATTATTCGTATCAGGAATTTGTGTTCAATATAAGCATAGGATTGAGTAGAAACGCGACGAGACAATACTACATGACGTATAACTTAATTTGAACAGTAATGTCACGAACTCTTGTGCACCTAAAATGCATTATTTACTTTCAAGTTTGCCATGAAATGAATAAAATTATGTAAGAGCCGTAGTTGGCACAAACTCATCTGTAAATGCATAAATAGACTGCTGTCTCCTACGAACCGATTAGAATGATTAAGAACAATTAGATTTTTTTAGCTAATTAAAATTAAGGTCAACGAATTAAAAGTAATGCTTATAGCAGTTTATTTTTAAGAGAGTGCGAACGTTTTGTTTCCAAATTCTACTATAAATTTAAGTTTCTATCGTTGCAATACATGACATAAAATTTGTATACACTGTAGGAGAAATGTAATCGTTGAAGAAATCAAATACTTTCAACATATAAGAGCTTCTTTTCATTCTTGTGATGTCTTGAATATGATTTCAACGTAATCCAATGGAGAATATAACAAGCCGTTCTTCTACCATTATTAGATTTTCCTTCTTAAGTGTGTGTTTGACCGTTATATTAATTGCGACAGCAGTCATTATCTGTTCGACCATACTATAGTAACACTATATTTTCTTGAGAGTCGTTAAGTTGTTAGTTCGTGCTACGTACAATAAATTTCCCGTCTATACAGTTTCTCGCTGCTAGTAATGCACGCAGTATTTATAATTCCCACCTCCGTATTCTATACCTCCATAACTTAATCGTTCTCTTTATTTAATCAAGCTCTCATGAGCAGAAGTTGCTGCATCCTGCTGCTATCGATTGCTTATTGCTACAGACGAGTTTCATTATCCTGAATAACTCTTGCGAAGGCTTAAGTTTAATTTACAATAAATCATAATGTCAACACTAACACTGCAGCGTCTCAGACTGCCTCATCAAAACTCCAAAAGATTTGAGGTAATTTATTCCCGTGTAAAAGGCGTGACAGGTTCAATGCTTGGCGAATTCGTCAGGCCACTAAAATGAAAATTCATGAGGCTTTAGCTGATAAACAGCTAGTCTTCGATCGACTGTGGGATTCATTCACGTGTAAAAGTACAAATTCGATTACGCAATAAAAATTTTATCGGCGATTATTCGTCAGCCAAGAACCATCCGAAATGTGGAGTCGTGCTTCATGTCGTCTGCCTGATCCTTATGTGGTCATTCAAGAGGGTGTAGGAGTACAGTAAACTACTGCACACTGTACAGTGATCTTAAAAAATATTCGATGTCCATTCAAAGGGGTCTTTATCGACTGATGAAGATTGCATAAGGCTACTCCTTCCATGGAGTTCATTGATTTACTCAAGATTTTTGTACGAATTTTTTCTTTGTATAGAAACGCTGACGTTTAAGGTTAGGCCATATGTTGGTCTTATTATACAGGTAAATCATGGAGTTATAGCTGATGACATTCATAATCATTACAACCGGGAAAACGTTCAATTCAATTTACTTCAGGAAAAACGTCGTCTACCGAAATTGTCGTTTTCCTCACAAAATTGCTTTAAAAAGCACATTAAATCACATAAAATTTGCAGAACAGAAGAGTCGGCGAATGTTGCTGCATCAGTTGAATTAGGCAGTATAGGCATCGAGATAGCGTGGCAGTGCAGCGTTTGTTTATGGAAGTAGCGTGTGTTGCGTCGAATTTCTAATTCCTATTTTAATTTGTTGTTACCCACAATCTGTCTCAGTTGTTACTCTATGCTCCATTACATCGTTACTTCACACACACCGAATCTCTTAAATAATATAATCTTTCCTGAAATTCTTGCCTCTTACATCACTACAAGCCTTATTCACTTCCCGAAAAGCTATTAGCCACAGGAAAGAAATAGACTCGCAGGAGCACGTATGACTCATGCGGTATTGGGAAGCATTTAGCTCTACCGATAACTGCTTTAATTTTGACAAGGATTGATGTATAACGGTATTTTGGCCTGAGCCAGTCCAGCCCTGCATTCTTTGAGGCAGAGAAACTGGAATAAATATAATCGGACATAAATTAATCGAAGCAGTGAATAAGATGAGCAGCACAGCATGATAGAAAAAAAGTATTATAGTTTATCATAATCCAATGTCTGAAATAAACGTTGTAAAACAATCAATAATTTATAATATAAAAGGAAAGACTTGATTCAATGAACGATTACATCAATGAGGAAAGCGTGGCGGCGGTCAGCAGGCTGAGGGGAGCGTGGCGGCGGTCAGCAGGCTGAGGGGAGCGTGGCTACAGTCAGCAGGCTGAGGGGAGCGTGGCGGCGGTCAGCAGGCTGAGGGGAGCGTGGCTACAGTCAGCAGGCTGAGGGAAGTGTGATGTTCGAATGTCGATATAAAATAAGATTTTATTACGTAGCTCTTAACAACTGTTAAACTGTTACTTGGCTTAGAATTTGGATGCTATTTAACATTATGCCAATGCGTTTGATATAGGAGTCCATATCGGTTAACACCTGTATGGATTAACTTTCTACGAGTCCATTTTGTTACATTACATTCATTGGCGGAAAAAAACTATATCATGTCATGATTTAGTCAGCAACGGTGCACTCGTTCTTCCTTATAACACTTTCATTGGAATTGTACTTGTGTTCGGAATAACTCTGGTATTAACTGCTTTCTGTGTTTAAATTGTATTTACGGACTCGATAATTTCCCATTAAGCACTACGTAATTACATTATTTGAACATCCCTCTCTCCCGTTTACTGTTGAGGGCAGTGGCTGCAGAAACAAAATAATTTTGATCGCAGACTGCCTGGTCTGTTTATTACCTGAACTCACTAAAGAATCGTTAAAACGCGCAGCGATCTATAAATTTTAGTTCTATAATAACCTCATCCTGAAGCTCTTAGATAATGAAACCTTGAATGAAATTCTTGTCTCCTTTATAGTCCATACAAGCCGTATATACACTGAGCGATCTTCTTCCTGGAAGGCCAGTAGCCCGTGGATAAACTGGCCGAGCGTTTCTTACCAAGCTGTAATCTTTATATATAAAAGTTATATCAAATGTTCAAATGCTTGGCATGAGATTTGCAGTGTACTTGTTGTTGCAAGCGCACGATGGTTAGTAAATGACACATTGTTTCACCAATTCGCTGTGAGTTCTCTCGAATATAGGTTATGTAATCAAAAGCTAATTAAACTGCCTTGAAAAGACAGAATGTTTCGAAATGTTTCTTAAAATAGTATCGCTGCTTCCCTTTCTCAATGATATTCTGAACGTCAGTCGTTGCTCCTCTCGCCGGCGTCAAGAGCGTTTTCAGCTTGGGCCTCGATTTGATTTTACACAAATCTTGTCTAATTGACTCCCGTAAGACAATGAGAAACCGCACTGCTCAGCTATAAAACTAAATATATATTAAGAAATTAAACTTCTTCTATGTTTGCAAAAGGTACGTTATTGCTTTAAACTCCATTGACAGTGAAGATGAATAAATAATAAGAAGTTATCTATGCATAAAGTTTTCTTTATTTAGAAATAAATAACATGGATAGAATTGTAGTGTAATGAAGTACTGTGCAAATTTCCCACCACTGACAATCAGACCGCAAAGATTAAGCACGACCAGCTCTGACGTGGGCGTTAAATTGATTGTGACTGTCAGAAAAGCTGCTATCCCGACTTGCGTACTGATTCCTTTCTTAGATAGGATCTTGACTCAGACGCCAGGGTGAGTTGCGTGCGATAGTGGCAAGATGTGAGTGAATACGTGGTGAAATATCGTGATTATTGTGAATATAATGATTTGTCATGCGTAGGTATTTACTTTTGTTTTCTGTTTTAGGATCGTACGCTTATTCTCAAACCTCCGTGCTCTAGCTCTCTCCTCGCCATTTAGTTCTCTCCGTGCATCCGATTTAAATTAGCTCTCGTGTTTGATTTTCAATTATTATTTAAGGGATTCGTTTTGTTGATGTGTGTAATTCTCTTTCGCACCCGTTGTATTTGATTTGCTGTAATTTGTCGTTCATCTTTAATACATTAAATTAAGCTAGTTACTCGAGTTTCCAACCCGTCCTGCCCAAACTATTGCTAATTAATCCAGCCAATAGGGTAGCATATTTTTTTCCGGTCATTGGTGGGCATGACAAGTAAGACCATCAGAACTTTGAGGCGACGTAATTGGTTATTCGGAAAGTTAAGACAAGTTCGTCACATGTAGAAACAGTAACCTTGTCTCTTTTTTTTTCATATTTTTGCTACGGAAGTCTGTTCTTCGAATAAGTCTTACTGTCAGAATAATTCACTGCTCCAGTCGATAGCAAAATTAATTCATATTAGCCTTTTAACCAAGTTTTATCAAACCCCAACGCAGTTGAATCTGAAATTTTCAGTATTGAGAAACCTTAATTACGTAATAATGTACAACAATATTTTCACAGTTGCTTCTACTGCAAATTTTACTGTTGTATTTCCAATATCTTAGTTTAGAATAGTCGTGGTCAGGGCGCCATGTCACGGGTGAAAAAACATGTCTGGCCCAAATGCTCCCCCAACAACACCGGCACAGCGCCAGCACGACTAAGCCGGCAGGCATGTTCCAGCAACCATAAAACATTCGCACATTCCTGAGATGGAAAAAGGTTCCAGCAACCTAATCATCCGCACATTCTTCAAATGAAAAACATTTTCCAGCAACCGCATCATTCGCATAGGCATATTCCTCGAATGAAAACATTTTCCACCAACCTTAATCAACATTTGCACATTCCTGAGATGAAACATTCGAGGCCAAAGCCGTGCCCGGCCTGATCGTCCGCAAGCTGTGGAGATGCGACGCTGTCGTCACTAACGTTCGACCTGTTCCTGCGTGGCGAGAATGACGACCTGGGGTTATATTAGCGGAAATAAACTTAGGACATGCGAACGTTATGAGCGAAAAAGAAAACTATTTTAAGAGAAAACTATTAAAAAAAAGAAAACTATTTTTTATTTTTTTTATTTTTCCGACAAAATATTAATATTAGTTTAAATATCTCTGAAAATTAACGAGAACACACTTTATGAGATTTATTTCTAAATCTTTCTAAAAAATTGCATTCGTACAAATAATGGCCACTATGCTCTGTAAGATTTAAAAAAAACAATGCACATATCGTATGTATTCTTCACACCTTTGGTCTGTGACACGAATTTACCTCTTAAATGTTTCTCAAGCGAGTGAATTTTGAATCAGTCAGTCAGTCGAGAAATTAAAAGCACCAAAAATACTTATAAAATGTTTAATAAAATCATTTAAAATCATTTGCTTCTCGAACAACCGAACTTATTATGAAGAATGGAAGTTGCTCATGTAGCAGCACGATACAACCGCTATTAGCCGCTCGTCATCAATGCAGGCTATAGCATCATGGAAAAATTCATATGCCATTGAAATCTGACTTCAAATGCCACTGAAATAAGGACTACGGTGAGCTTCAAACGTACCCTGTCCGCAACCGCTTGCGGTTTCCTCTTCAACAGAGACGACCTGTGGTTTCTAATTAAGTGGCCATCTTCATTGAACCAGCTCAACCAGCCGCTCCTTTCCACTTTTTTTATCCGAAGAGAGTTCCCGGCTCGGACAATTCTTTCCTTAAGTTGGAACAGAACCGGTTAAGGTTCACACTCTTGAACGTTCAGATACAGGCACCACGAACGTTTCACATTTCTCGTTTCGCCTTAGTTAAGGAGAAACTTCATCATTTCTGGGTCATTGTTAGGAGTATTTATGCTGAGAGAAAAAATGCGAAACTTAATCGGTGTCTAAACGAAACGGTGCGAATCGACAATTAATAAACGACACGTTAATTAATTGGGTTCTCTTTGTCTACGACCAGACTCCTGTATATTAGTTTGCATCTCTATACCTTATGATTATATTTTAAAATCTTTGCGATTGCATACAAGCTCGATAAATAATTTGTTGAGCAATAATTGTCGAATTCGTTATGATTATTCTTCCTTCCAACCTAATACAGGAGTCAAGACATACAAATTGGGATGCAAGAAGCGGTTTTCTTCACGGGCCCTTGCATTATTTATTGTTATTGAGATGCACTTGGTTTGGAGGAGCGAACAGCGCCTAGAGAACTGCTTACTGAACATGTCAGATCAATGCCAAGCACATCAGTGAAGGAACGTATCCGTTTATTCGAGGCCATTCGCAAGCATCAACTGCATTCTTCAGCAAGAACCTCTAGTTTGTATTTTCTTCATGTTAAGAAGCTATTCAGATTCTTAGCACCTGTGCATATAATCTCCACAAGTTTTCCTGACGCAAAAAAAGTTGGATATTCTACAGTTGACATGAAGCTCAATTGCTTCACAGATTTCCAGGAATGCTAATGCCTCTTCGTTGTGGCGTTCAACCAGCACAATATTTTGCTATGCTATCTGTTTTTTATCATTTCCAGTTAAGTTAAAAACACAGTAAGAATTCAATGGATTACTTGACGAAACTTTATTTGGCAATAAAAATATTTTGGATGTTGCATCATGATTATAATTATATAAAATCAGCCATTATTCATAAATAATAATATTGAAATGGAATAACAGCGTATAAATAATATGTGTAATATTCGCAGGTTCGCATAAAATCTTCAATACGAATAATACTAATATTATTCAGGTGTTAATGGGAGCACCAGAAATGCTTCCTGCTTTATTCGAAGCGCCGGTAACTTGAGGGGTAACAAATACACAGCACGAAATTCCGGCGTTTTCTTGAACATGATAAACAATTTAAATTATTGAGCAATTTAATCGCATAAAATGAGCCTACGAATTTGTACAATAAAACCCTACCACCTTGTTACCTTAGATTGCACGAATGAGAAAAATGTGTAAAAGTACGAGTAAATTATGATATAAAAACATTTCTTTGTGCGCCTATATGAGCGACATGTATTAAATCCTAAGAAGCGTTCAACATGAAATTCATGCACTACATTTTTAAGTCGACATCACAAACCACCACTTCTGTTAATCCTTTTGCGTTTTGGTGAATTATGTTATTTATTTAAGAATGTGAGGAAACAATTACAATATACTCAAGTAAGTTAGCAGCAGGTATAAATGGAGGACAAAGAATGGAGTAACACCGAGGGACGGGAGCTAGCATGTGAATTTTAGTAACTCATTGTTTCGGAAATGAGCCCGCTTCTTCCAAGTCTGAAAAAGTCTCAAATCAATTAAAAACGTGATTAGCCTAACGAGTGCACTTGATCAATATTCAAAGGATCTTTATATACTTAACAAAGATTAATCACTCATTGTTTTTAATTACCGAATCTAATAGTTAATGTTACAAAAGCAATTGACACTTCAGGAATTTGGGGTTCGCAAGGACCCCTTAGCTGGAAACTGCTCCTGAATCCTTGCAGAGTGACTGATAATGAGTCATCTCACAACATCGCTTCCTACCAAAGTCATTTATGACTTTTAAGCATTGGAGGTAAGACAAAGTTATTTTGCGTATCTAACTTCATATTATGAAAGTAACAAAATCTTTTATGGAGTCTCTTGGGTGAACATGCACGTTTGCTGAATATAATCATGCATAAAACCGCAACCTTTAACCCAGGTTATGTACATCTTATAGCTAAAAAAAATTCAAAGAATAGTCAAACAAAATGTATTATTTGCCTAAGTGGCATACGTAATTATCAAAAAATTATGTGCTGGAACATTTGTTTCGACCAAAAATTATTTTTCTGTAGAATAAATCAAAATTGTGTGTAATTTAGATGAAAGTGCATGATGCAAGTAGTAGAGCTAAAAGCATCTGCGGAGCTCCATCACATGGTTTATATTCGCATGTCAACGTTGTCATGTCGACAGAACGTTGTTCTTCTCAAAATATACCGGCAAAGTTCAGTTCATTGCTCGTATACCAAGAGTGTAATGAGAGAGGAGAAGCAAGATCGCTCAAAAATATTAACATACCAACCTGAAATTTGTGGGTACAAGAATATATTTTAGTATAAAAATTATTCAAGGCGAGTCCCTGTGACATCTTGTTCACGGTAGGTCTGAGGCTCAAAATTATCCAATGGCTGTTAGCTGATCATGCGCACACCTCGGGATGGCTGTTAGCTGATCATGCGCACACCTCGGGATGGCTGTTTGCTGATCATGCGCACACCTCGGGATGGCTGTTAGCTGATCATGCGCACACCTCGGGATGGCTGTTAGCTGATCATGCGCACACCTCGCTCTGCAAGGTCAACAATAAACATGAACTGCAAACTAACCTCGCAATAAAAGATGGGGCTTTTTATAACCATGGATGGGCAACCATGTAATTCAGACGTTGTATTCGACTTTATGAGTGTAATTTTTCGAATAACTTTGATTCTAAATAAGATGTCTAACGATGAGTTTGCCACCGAACGATATAAGATTTAACGCTATAGCTAGCTTCTCACGTTTCAATTTTTGTATCTGATCTTTAATATAAGAATAACTTCAACAATATAAGAATAAGTTGTAACTTCAACAATATATGAATAGGTTTTCGTCACAAACTTTCTTCATGGAACCCAGCAGCAACGATTACAAATTTATTAAAGAAGTATGTCATGAAGTCATGAAGCTCATCAAAATCACACACATACATTTTAAGAGTTTTTAAGAAACTTATAATTCGGCATAAATCAGTTTTTGACTTGTAGATGATTAATAAGAATAAATGAGTCGTTTGAAGACCAGTATTAAGACAAGAGATTCACAATTGTTTTAACTTAGTCTCAGCCGCATTTCATTCAAAGGCCGGATGGTTTGAGACGCACGCACAGCTAATGATAAAAATTTCTACGATGTCTATAAGGCGCGACTAGACAAACATGGCATAATTTTCAACAGTGACAGCAATAAAAAATTATTATTGCTTAGTTCTTCATGCCGGCATCAAGGACTCGGGTAGCATCCCATGCGGTTGCCGCCGTCTGTCTGGACGTGGCTCCTCCCAGAACATAATTGCCGGTATTTGCTTCTCCATCCTGATTTTTTTTCCTGATCGAGCTTTGAATTCATCGCTCTCTTTGGATCAGCAGAAATAATTATTTTTCTTCATTTTGAAAGAGGGCTAGTCTGGCCAGACTTAATAATAAAGTAGGTCTGATATATAGCATAGAAGGAAATCGAATTCAACAAAGTCGATGGATCACACAAGTAAAACTATTCAATCGAAGAGTAACTTATTTCCTGCGGGGAACGAGAGTAATAATAAGTCTGAGCTAATATATTCCCATTATTTTATCAAAATTTATACTAATATTTTCGTTTTGAAACGAGTTTTAATTGATATATTCTGCATTTCACCACTAGTACAAGAATTACCATAATGCACAATTAATCACAGTTTTGCGCTTGCTCTGCACCCTGCGATCACTGTCACTCATGCGAACGCAGTTAGTGAGTCAATACACGCTTATCAATTGCTGTGAATATTTCTACTCCGTTATCACGTAAGATAATAAGTTATTTTTTAGATATTATAGTGTGATCATGTGGAATATAAAACGCTAAATAATGAAAAATTAGTTTATAAACGCGCAAAGACTTGAGATGTTATCTTTTTCGGGCGTCGTTGGCATTGCTTTGGCGACATAGCAATGCACTGGCGCTCCTTAATTGGCGACTCGGTGCACTGCGTTCCTCGGACCGCTGAGACCCCGACAAATTGTGGTGAAGTTGTCCGGGCAAAACGAAATAAAGAGAATTGGCTAAGCTGCTTTCGACGGAAAAGACATTGCCTGTTGTAAAAATTCTAAATTTGCTGATAGCTAAATGAGAATTCACTTTTTGCGAGTTTATTGTACAAGAGTTTATTCAATTTAAATTTTGTTTTTAGTAAATATATGAAAATTATAAAGTTCTGAGTGAACGCATGGCTGGGTATGCATATATAGTAATGACATATACTCTTTTGACATCACTTTGTTAGGCCTGAGAGCATTATGACTGCTGTTTATCGTCATTGACTGCTACTAAAACAATCCTCATTGAACTTTAATGGAACTCAGAAAAGAAATTCGTTAAGACAACATCCATCTTTGTGGCTGCACTCATTTCTAAGCATAAAAAAATGATATGAAGTGAGACGACTGAAAAATACAATTTCAGCTGTGATATCACGAAGAGAATTCAAGAGATCGTTATTAGAAATGGATGATTGAACTTTAATAATCCATCAGAAAGTTGTGTCTCAAAAAAATAACTTCTTTTGAAAGAGAAAGATTGAGGAAGAATTCCCTTTAGGTATTGAAATTCGTCCTTGATTTGACGGCAGATATCAATTAATTAATGGCACGTGTCGAGGAGAACTCATTAGATATGTCGTCACTCCAGGAAATTTAATGAGCTGAATTTAGACACTGGATGAAATGAGGGTTGGATTTTCAAGCTAATATTTAATTATTCCAATTCCTATCGAAAGTTTAGCTAAGCACGCTCTGTAATTATGCCAATCATCACATAACAAAAAAAAACACAAAAAATATAACTCAGTACTCACTGCAGTGAGTGACAGAGAGCGCATTTTCTCGTCGACGAAAACTTAAAGTCACGGACGGAAAGACGGACGGATTGTCATGGCGAGCACAATAGTGCATTTTTTTCCATAAATGAGAAAATGCGCTAAAAATTAAGTCAGTTTAGAACGAGCCGAATGGCTCGTATCGCTAAAGTGTTGATAAGAGATAGCGTGACTAGCGCAATACACTAGAAAAATTGCGTAAAATTGGATGCTGTTTCTATATACGTACTTCGCTTATGCACGGACGGCGGCTCTGACGCAAAAACCATTGGAAATGTGACAGAACTATTTTCTGTGAATAGTTCTTCCAAGACAATGTGTCACTAGGTTCAATTGTTTTTTCACGAGCCGTTGTTTTTTAATTACGAAATATTCTATTTAACCTTCATCACTGTTTGCCCGTCATATTATGCGCATAGCGTCTGTTTCGTCTCCTGCCATACTTCATTCATCTTTCTCTTTATGACCAGTCTGTATTGTAACTCTCATTTCTTTCCCTTCTCTCTTATATATAATGCCACATCACTATCACGCGATTTTAATTATAGTGTTTATTTAAATTAGCTTTCGTATTTGACGAAATTTAAATATTTTAAAATATTTTTATACTCCGCCAGTTGTTTTCAGATAAGATTAAAAATTTGAGGGTTCACAAAGACTTAGGTTTTTAAAAAAATATGCACAATATGTGTTTTATCTGTCAAGAGCCAATATCTTTGTCCATAGCAGGAAGTGCTCCTCATGAAAATTCAAGCGAACTTATTAAATACCGAATTCGAACATTTGTCTGGGACTCCCACTGAGTAATTTTCGTCGTAAAGATTACATGAGATCTAATCGATCCGTCTGTTTGGCGCAATCCATTATACATGGGACTAGCTGCTTGTTGAGTCAATGTCATTTTTACTGATGACTGCTTCCTAAAGATTAAATTTTACTCCGAGGATCATCATTGCGTCGATTATTTCTAAATGTTGATTAATTTTTTATAACGTGGAAAATCACTCGCTAAAGAGTTTTCATTATATTGATAAATAAAAAAATATATAATCAATCATTCACGAAAATTATGATATGAAAGTTGAATATTTTATTGTGTGTTCATATATAAACAACACAAACAACTTGCATACATGTACGTGCATGCTGACCATGAATACCTATACGATTCTCAGACAACCAGGACGTGTGCGGACGGTTAGACCTGCTGGTAAAGTACCGGATATTTGTAACGTGAGTAACACTAGGAAATTTTTTTCAAACCCAATGTAAGACGGACACATTGGCTCTTCAAATTGCAAGTCAACAGGATTTGCTCTAAACACGGATAAATTTTGCTATCTATATAATTTACTCTTAGGAGGTAAAGTTAAGTACAGATCTGTATACCATAAAACTGCATAAAATCTTCCTGATACGCATGCATAAATTAATATGATTGTGTGGGAGGAGTATCTACGCTACGCATGTTGGCAATGTCTATCCGTATACGTCATGTAAAAATGAATGTGGTGCCAGCTTTGAGAAGTGGCGACTATTTTAGTGATTGCCCAACAATTGATTGCAAAAATAATCAGGAAGGAGAAAGAAAATATCTAATTGTTTCAGAAAAAAACATTTATTTCATTTTATAGTGCAAAAATCAGACGTTACAATAAAAATTAACTATGGACTTGGACTTCATGCAGTTTAAATAGAGTTTAATCTATGAGTCTATGACCTTATATGCATGCAAGAACATCCGTTGCACGTTTATTCAATTTAATTCTTCAAGAGATTATCGTCTTCATCGTGAGGCTGCGAGCAAGAGGCGCCAAGGCAGCTTAGATTCACGTTGAACACTTCAGTTAATCTTGGTCGGCGTTGATAATTCAGGTTGGGTTTACCTGTCGAACGCTGCGCCCAGGATGCGCGACGAAAAAAGTAAACATGTTTTAGCGTGTATACCTGTTACCTGTTGGTACGTGTGCAGCTGCACTATTTCTCATCAACGAGTCCTGGGATCCCGGTTTTGGTGCAATATATGATGAAATTGTCGATTGATAGTGAATTTCTTACAATATTTTCTAATTTATTTTTCTACCTTTTACATTGTATAACAACATGCCGAACATATTTGCACAATGAAATGCCCGTAATTTAAGAGATTAATTAAATTTTCCATTCCCATACTTGCATAGAATCAATGCAATCACCCGACGATTATTGGAGTTTAAAAGGTGAATATAATTCTCACATAATTTTGAATACTTAAAATTATTTCCCATAAAAAATGCCCAAGCGTCTTCTCCTACAAACACTATGAGCGTTTCAGAGCTTATTTTTAAAGCCCTAACATTGTTTGGTTTCAAAAAGGTGAATCCACTGTAAATATTGACTCATTGGATTATTTCGTTGATATGACATTCCGAACGACAGAGACCTGAGTTAAAAATGAAATTTTATTTCCTTATTACAACTGTGCAGTGATAAGGGAATTTTCTGGAATTTTTGGACATATTATCAGTAGCTGAAATTCTGCACCGTTATGTGAATAACAGACTATTTTTTTCATTAATATTCAACGTTCGTTTTAACACATTTAGAAGGTAGTTACAGAAAAGTTTAATCTGTATATATTAATTACTATTTTCATTTACTGCCGCTCCTTGAAGTCAATTAAGGGGAAATAAAAACAGAATCAAGAGGAAGTTCAAGGTAATCTCCCCTGCCGTGACGCATTCTTCTTCAAATTTTTCAAACAGAGTTGACTGCATCACTTTAAGGTTTTTCGTTAAGCCTTCCTGTCGGGTCATCAGTGCCTGTAACTACCGTGACTCAGCGCCAGGACTTTCTTGTTTTCATGTTTACTTCGTTTTGCGGAAACTTTTGCTCAAAGACGCAACGGTACGTTGTGACGTAGCCTATTTACGGATCGTTCCGCATGCTCTTCGATCACGTCTTTAGTGTCACTCAGGGACATCGCTGTTCAAACCTAGGCGCTGGTTTATAGATGGATTCTTTAAAAATAATGATATTATTGCGAAAAATTTTTAATGAGGCCAGCGGACAAATTCACATTTCATTAATACATAAAATAATTTACAACACTTACTGGAATAACATTTACATGGAGCGGGTCAAATTGTATAATAAAAAACGGGAAAAAGAAGCGACGGAGCGAATTACTTCATCTAAGTTTATTTGTTATTGACGCGGCTCTGCGCATACAAGACAAGACGTCTGAGAAAATTCCCTTAAAAATCGATTCATTCGATCCTTCTTGCTGAGAAATAAAGTAACTCGTGGTATTTGGTCAGTTGAGACGACCGCTCACGAAAAAGAAGTTGAAAATATGAATGAAAATTTGTCTCAATTAGTAATCAAACTAATACGCGGAACATAGAGACTGATGAAATTACTTATCTGAAAATACCTCATCATAATCACGTTTTGATGAAACCTGGTGTTTCCCTGTCGTATTTTGCACTATTTCCTATCTGAGAATCAACAGGGGATGCCAACACAAATTTGAACAAACCATGTAAGCCATTGTATTTCACGATGCTGATGCAAATTTCAAAAGCTTACAGTATCCAACTGTCATCTGATATCTGGTCTGTTGAGTCCTTGGGGACACATATAAAAGATTTAAGAATTAATCCCTCAGGACGACCCTGGGTACGAGTGTCCCGTTGTAATGCGTGGCTCCAAACACTCCCACACGCCGCCGTGAGTCTCGCCCTACAAGGTGACAGGTTAGGGAGGCTATAGCCCCACCACTTTGGTGGCGATCAAATAAAAGGTGATAAATACAGTGCAGTCTAAAATACAAACAAATAAACTTCTACATTATTTGAAACAATGGGTACGGTTTTGTTACCTTTTCTATAATTTTCTTATTAGATGCGTTTTACATTAAGGCAGTTTCATGTTAATCGATTTCTTTCGTGCAAGTTCTGAACTTTTAATTTAAAAAATTTCTAAAATTTTGTAGTAAATTTAATTGGTAGCATTAATATTCATGAACTTGTAATTTTTAGTTTTAAATGTTTAGCCCTGGAGCAACCATTCTCAGTTTATAAAATAATAATTGATGATTGATGTCATGTACGTTTAATTAATTATGATCATTCTCCTGCCCGCAAATCTATTTCCTGCCAATTGCAGATATCAAATCAAAATTATTCACAATAATATCTCAGACTTATATTGTTCTGAGTTAAAGTGAAGAGTTTTTACACGCGAGTTCAAAACTACAAGAATATGTTAGCAACGCTAGCCAATTAATCCTGACAGCTCTCGGCCAGAGACATCAGCAGCAACATCTCTATATACTGGAACAAAGATTCGTTCAGCTCACAAACTAATATTTTTTACTTATTTCAGTAAGAATAACAGAACTGACGGATCTAAAATGAGCAGAAGCTTCACAACCAGTTAAAGTTCCGTGAAATTATTTATCCTTCCAACCTAAATTGCATGTCCGTATAGACATGCAATTTAACTTATCTACCGTAGTTTTCTACCGTAGAAGCCAGTGCACGAGTTCAAATTTCTCCGTCAATGAAACAGTCCGTGAAGTGTTCAACGTATTCTAGAATTTTTCATCATTGAGCAGCCTAAAGGTTATCTGACCTAAATGCTCACTGCGGAGCTTAACTCGGCAGTTTCTGATCGATTGCGTGCAGCTTTTGGAAGCTCTGAAAATTTGTCAAACAGTCTTCCATGAAAGATATCGCGTGCTTTATCTTTATTGTGCGTGGCTTGGTGATGGATGACCATCATAATTCTCGGAACGCGTATGGCCGGTTAAGAGTTATTTTTCTGTAATATTTCCATTTTTAGTTTAAAGTTTGCGTGGCATTACGGAAGAATGAAAAATATTTCTTGTAACGAATAGATTTCTCAAGACGCGTCAAGGGCGAATTGTCATTACTGTAATTTAGAAGGGGGAAAATAGGTAAAAACAAATTCGATATAAAATTAATATAAAAACAAATAATTAATAAACACTATAAAAACAAATTAGACTGTACAAGAAATTTTTGGATATGCATATAGTTCAATGATGAATGAGAATGTGTGAATGTGTTTAACCAGCTAGAATGTGTCTTAGCTATAACCTATATGCCTGCTGATTACAAAAAAGGCTCATTTGATTATATACTGATATTTTCTCATAGAAAGGTAAACTAATATCCATTTTCAATTTTCAGTTGAGGTTTTTACTGTAATATATAGATATACATATTTGTATATGTATGTGTTATATAATATAATATATGAATCCGCAAATAAACTCATTAACTAGATGCTCTGTTCTTAATAAAGCCAGTGCTTCTTTCTGTGTATTTATAAGATTTTTCTTGCTCTATGTGTTTGACATGAGTTTGATGACAAGCTAAACTTCCTGTTGTTCTTCACATGATTGCGTTCATTAACTAGGCTGCGTAATTACCTTCATAATTGCGTTTATTAACTGGCATTACGCCGTACACAATTAGTGCATTTGCACTAATTGCAAATTAGTGCAAATAATTGCATTAAGCGTTACACTTAGTGCATTTGCACTTTCATGGACTTTCACAGAGAAAACTTCGGTAGGTTCAGGTGTAGAAGCTAGTGTATCACCGGGATATTCTCATTGTAACGAGTAGATGAACTACATCAAGTCTTTATGAGGTAATTCAAGCAGAGTACCAGCTAGGAGATACCAAAATCGTAGGTAGAAAAACAAGTTCATTCGTTCACTGCTGGGGCTAGTGGCTTATTTCAGGTTATAAATGGGGTAGCATTCTGGCTCATTTTGGCCAA
Organism: Hyalella azteca; assembly: GCF_000764305.2. Taxonomy (NCBI): domain Eukaryota; kingdom Metazoa; phylum Arthropoda; class Malacostraca; order Amphipoda; family Hyalellidae; genus Hyalella; species Hyalella azteca. The sequence goes on from NW_025946654.1 coordinate 44,426, forward strand.
ATTATTTAGGTTCGTATTCAAACAATGCAAAGTAACGAATAAATTATTTTATAAGGATAAATTTTCTCCGAGGAGTTTTTTTTTTGTTGATTTTCAGGAGATTTACAAAATCTTTAGTATTCATTCATTATAAATCTACTGGCATAGAAATATAAATGAGATGCTTTTTGATGTAATGGAAGTAAACAACCAAGAAATAAAATTTAAAATATATTTAACCATTCCATTTTTCGATTTAGATATAAATTTTGTATTCTTCATTCTCTGGTAACTTGGAGCAAATGAGCTTTTTTGTGACAAAACAATCGATTCTATGATTGAATTGTGCTGATGTGTTATTGCGAGTACGAGTTTATTAGTAAAGAGTGGCATGCAAAGGTTAACGAACCTTCCCCAAAAATTTGCAAATTGTTTTGGGGGAAGGTGTTTGTTTGCAATTGTTGCAAATTGTCATCGGTCGAGGTTTGAGTTGTTCACCACTAGCGGCTGCGACTCGGACGAGCTTCGCCATACGAGGCACTCGGTAGTCGGTACGTTCATCCTCGATTGAATTTTTCAACTCGTGCATTCCGTTTCCTACGAGGTCGCCATAATGTATCATAATCAGGCTAAGAAAGATGTATAGTCATTGATCAGTGAATTCTGTTGCAGGTGATCAAGAAAGAGTTCTTCACCACACTTATTACTTCACCATCGTTTATTGAATCCTTCATGGGAATGTGAACTTATTACTTCACGCTTATTACTTCACCATTTATTGCAAATAATAAATATTTTTATACTACCCAAGCCTGTAAGATCTTTATAATATCAAGCTGTGGAGATGTAGGGCATACAGTCTTTTATGGCTTTTTATTCCCACCGAAATCGATCGTATGGACCGAATATGAAAGCATAATGATATATTTCAACTTTTGACTGGAATTATACATTTACACAATTCATAATATTCACATTTCTAACGTTTTTACACAATTCAGAAACGAACATTCGTTACCCTTTATTGGTGGACTAGTAGTAATTTCAAACGGTAAGGCTATTCTAACATCAGGCAGACTCTGCAAATAGCATGAAGCGTTCTGTGTTGCTGAAACTTCAAAAACTTTTGCAGGAGGTCTTATCTGGGCAAACCACTGATCTCACTCAATCGTGACCCTCACCACATGCCCACATTTTATAAAAAACAACTGTATAAAGCTTCGGCAATTTCCAGCCCTGGCGTGACTTCAAGGGCCACCACATTCCCGGACGGTTCGGCAGACTTTACTTGAAGATTCGGACGCCCTTGGCCTTCTGAGCTTATATCTCAGTTGTCTTGAGTTTCAGGCCGTATTTTGTTATTTCGCTCTTGAAGAAGGCCTCATGATTCTGGGAAGACTATAAGGGCTTGGAGTTTCCAACAGCCTTAATTTCTACGTCAAATAAAGGCTTTATGACCGTGGCTATTGACGATCTTCTTCTGCCTGTTGAATGTCGATGTATAAAATTAAGATCACTGAATATTTTCTTTCAATCCCTATCATTCCTACTATAAATTTCATTAAGTAATTAATCGTGCACATGATCTTTTCGTTGAGAGTCGCAATGGTTTCGTATCTCGAAGAGAAGTCTTATTGATAACCAAGCGGTCAACGTTCAATGCTCTGTAATATAACCCTGAGTTAGTACGTTAACGATAAATTCTCAATCTATGAATAAATTTCTATTTATTGTTACCAAAGACACATCACAATCGGGCATAGGCTTTGTAGTAGCGGCAAGAGCGGTTCGCTATATCAGTGAAGGTAACTCTGACTGTCCGAACCCGTCACTGCAGAAGCCCCTCTTCAGGTTATTAATTCTCTCAGCTCTGCCAATACACAAATAGTTATATTGTTGCATCGGCTGACTCACTATTATTTGGAAGCAAGAAAGCTTGTATATATGCTGATGTAAGACGTCAAATAGATAAACCAGATGCCTAAGCGTCTGTATATAACTTGTCGCAGTGCCAGAAGTTTCCGTATTTCAAGGTTAACAACCGCATACCCTGGGATTCTTCGTTCTTTCTAGCATTTCTGGACTCTTGCTACGCGTCACAGGGCCTTGGAGTGCTGCTTTTTAGAAACAAAGTTCAGAGATCATTTATTTTTAGTTGCCCAGCATCGAAACTTAGCAACAGAAATAGCTCGTGGGCACAAATATCTGGTTACAATTCGGCATTGAATGCAATGACGGTTCTATTTTTGAAAATAAGAATCCACATTTCTGATAAATCCACGATCCACATTTCTAACCGAATGCAAGACGAATGCAAGGAACGAAAAGACTTTTGGAAGAATCAGACTGATGTTTCATACGGGCCTGGCTGTTTAATTTTCCTCCATAATTGCAACTGAAAATTATCACGATGTCCATAGCGTGATTACTATAGCATTCGATCTTTGTGAGGTCCTGATTTGCTTTCCGATGAACTTTTTTAAAACACTGCTTGAATAATTTGTTCGGAACTTCTAGCATAATTATAACAGCCTTGTATCTATTCTTCATGCATGAATATAATTGCAAAAAAAAATTATTCCATGAATTTATTTTACTATGTTTACGATATCTTTTCTCAATCATGACACGGTCTTTTAGCAGAAAAATTAGTTGACAATTTTTAAATTAATTAATAATGATTTAATTAAGTAACTAATAATAATTTAGTTAATTAGTAGTACTATCACTTTTATTAATAAACATATCAGTGGTCAACGGCATTGTATCTGTGTTACTGAATTGTATTTTAGACATTAGTTTTTCAATTCTCACTTGGTTTTCAGTTCATTCCTGATGAATTGAGCGACACAATTATTTTTCTGTCTAGAGCACTAGTCAACTTTAACAGTTAAAAATAACTCCAGATTTTTTACCTTGTTCAGGGATATCTTCACTCTCAACTGGTCGTCAAAACCTGGCAAAGTAAATATTTCGTTGATTTCATCTCCGGTAAAATATGAAAGTTGAAGACATTTGATGTTATAGTGCGCACTCAGTAATAATTTATAAATAAAGTGTGTCTCTGTATAGCCGTCTGACAACAAAGAATGACTACGTCTTATCGCTGTATTCGTTCACGGTCTAATATATGATATCTAAGACCTCCTTAGTAGGAGCTAGTGGGGCGCAGCTAACAGCTCTGCCGATACATCAGTGCCCAGGCTCGGGACGTCCGACACGCTTCGTTGGTTGGCTTCGTCAGCAGAACTAAAATATAATTGCCTGCTATAACGTGTGCCGCAGAACTAAAATATAATTGCCTGCTATAACATGTACCGCAGAACTAAAATATAATTGCCTGCTATAACATGTACCGCAGAACTAAAATATAATTGCCTGCTATAAAGTGTGCCGCAGAACTAAAATGTATACCCATCAGCGAAGTCACCTCCAACTGAGCATCTCCAAAGAAGCCTACAGATACACATATAAATTATATGTTCCGATATAAAGTAAATCAATTACGTCCACAACATTATGTGAATCTTTCTTAAAGTTCTTTCATGGTGTTGAAACTCCTGACAGCCAAGGATATGAGCTGGTGTATATGAAAGACACCCAAACACAACCGATCAGCTTGTACTTAGATGGAATTTGTGAAGCGACACGATGGTCTTACGACATGGTTTCGCTGCACAAACAATTCACTCAATAATTTGAGATTATTTTTAGCAAGGACTGGGTAATGAGATAGTACTTAAATAATATTCATGCACTTAAAAAAGCAATTTTCCATATCAGGGATGAGCATCAAGCAGCTATACTAAAGTTTTTTAATGTTATTATAAAGCCAATGGTGGAACGAAGTATGACATGTTAGTGCAGCGAAACAGGTACATATATATAAGAACCAGACCTGGAAAACATCCCTTGGTTCCTTCAAAAATTGTTAGTATTTAAATTTGCGTATCGATTAATTATTCCTCTATCATATTGAATTATACTACGTGAAATTCAATGGAGTCATACGACTATAAGCCCACGTCAATTTTACGACTGTGAGTGATAAGAAAATGCATGGAACGCAAGCCATACCTTGCTCGATGTTCATGTAGAATAATGAACCGCCCAAAATTTCCCGAATGAATTCTAGCGGGGAGTTGTACCGCTGCTGCCTTATCCCCCGGAGCCCTGGGCGGACTCTGCCGCAGCCTTGGGCGCGGATGCCAACGTTCAAACGAAGGTCCAGACCTCCAAGCCGACGCCATGAACTACGGAGCGAACAGACTGACCGTATTCAATGTGGCAGATCTTTTAGAGAAATTGTTTAATCATAAAAAACTTGTATATCTTAATTATGGACTGATTGACGTTTTTATGTGACGGTAGAATTGGGACATAGTCTAAATTAACTCTTAATCACTCAGAGCTGCTGCCTTATCAGTCTAGACCGGCAAATTATTGTTCAATTCGAGTGTGATTTCAAGAAGCTCAGATGAGTCTATTTTGTCAGAAATGTTTGTTTTGGAGTTATTTTATCCAAGAACAAACAAAGAACGTGTAGTTTTAATAGCTATGAATAATTGAACATTTGATTCGCACAAAACGGTGTCTAATTTTTTAGGAACAGCTCAGTGCAGTTTATGTATTAGTATAAATTGTTAACATCATGCATTCTTTATAGAATGTGACTTTGCCTCGAAATAAGTGGTTGGAATTGTCCAATGATCCAATCGTGTATGTGCAATCCATTGAACTATTCATAATTAACTTTCCGTTGGAGGTTTAGCCCTTTTTTAGACCTAGCTTCATGGCTACTTTCTTTCCTCATACCTATTTAAATAAAGACATGAACGCTGCATTGAACATAATTTATTGAATTGATCTGAAAATATGCACAAACTTGCATTGAAACTTGCAACATTGTATACTGATTGTGTAACGGGAAGCGTTGCCACAATTTTTTGCTCCATTCCCTGATGAGGAGGTATTGGATACATGCCTGGGGTTTGATCAGAGCAAGGACCAGCTCCTTGCTTGATATGGGACTGGCACTGGAGCGAAAAAAATTGTGCCCACGCTCCTCGTAGCGCAACGTTGGTATAGAAGATGCGTTGTTAGAAATTAGATCAAGATAATTTCTGAATCTACCGAATTAGGTTTGTTTAACGTGCTGATAGCGGCCTGTTTGTGTGGTGAGTGGCTAATGAATGGAGATGTTGTCGGCTACACTGAAATCAGTTCTGAAGTGACAGAATCAGGCAGGGTTAATTAATTGGCCTAATGAGCTCCTTCTAATGTCCTGCGTGTCAAACCCGACGCTCCTCCACTGGTTGAAGGTCCGTCTTGCATCTGCTGAAATGTCGCCATGGAAACCTTTTGGAAATTTTCGAATGTCACCATGGAAATTTTGACCTTTTGTTTAAGAGTTTTCGTTCCAAAGATCATTCCAGTACATATTTTTTTTGATTTCTAATGGTAATGAATTTGTCGCGAAAGAATTCGTCTACCAAATAAAGAGGATATCACAATTTCTGTGAGGAGGATCGAGACGTAAGCTTACCACGAAGTTGGATTTCACGGCGTCTTGGGGCTGTCGCTTCATTATCAGCTTACACTCTTTCTTGTAGATCTCCTGAGATGATCAATTGTGACCCATATTATTGTGACAGGCTACCCGTATGAATACTGTTGCCTCAAATAAAATGAAACGAAGAAGGAGTACTCTGTCATCATGTACCAATATACAGGGGTGAGACAAAATCAAGTGTGAGTAATTATGTTTGGCTCACACAATCGGACAAATAAATAGATAATACATTCAGCTGATATTTATTCAAATTGATACGAATGTTCAACTGGTATTGATTGGGCCGGTTGTAGAAGGAAGCTGAAATTAAATTCTTATATACTGTAGTATATAGATCTAGGATGAATTAGGAGTTGCAATTTTGGCAGATTGTCGGTATCTATGAAGTGGTTGCGGTATTCAAAAATTCCTTATTGCCCCGACGAGTCCCGATACTGGAAGGAAAATATTTCTTCTCAATAAAAATGAATTAATCGAACAATAACTATGTGACAACCTACTCTAACTTATGAATCAAATAAGGACATAAATGAATACAGACCTAAGATTTTGGTGGTGCATCTCGGTGTTTAATGCAGTTAGGAAGCATAATGAAAATAGAGGAAATCAGTTGAAGGAAGGTACTCTAGACGGAAAATAGAAAAGAACAGTTGGAGGCTTGACGTTGGAAATTTGAGATAAAGATATTGAAACGTAGGTCAGAGCAAAGGAAACTAGTTCCTCGGCCTATAGCAGAGACCTCGTTCACTTAGTTCGAAGTTTGAAATAACAATAATTGAAAGTTGATTTGTCTAGAGTTCCTTAAAGAGTTGAATACAGAGCGTAAATAAGTTGTATGAAAAATAGCAACATTCAAACCAACAAAAAGATAGGGAAAGAGCAGCCAGAAGACGTTTAGAACTTCTGAATCTCCCGCTGCTTCTCCGGCTGAAGTCGCTGTATACTCAAGAGTTAAAATGAATAACTGAGAATTTATGCAGATTTGAGATAAAGGACGGTAAGAGATGGGATAACTTTACAATATGGATGCTGATAAAGGAATGTTAATCCTAGCCGATACTTGCTACCTACTTAAACTACGAAAAAACTGAATACAACAAAACTCTGAACACAACACAAACAAAATAACAACATCAAGCTAACAAATTTTACAAAGAACTACAAAAAAATAATATCAACGGTGGGAAAAATTTTCCACAAAAGGAAATATCTGAGAAATCCATGAAAAATATTTGGGGGCGCAGCCGTAGGCCAGAAATTTTACTCTTAAATAAGCCCAGGATAACCGGCGCTATGGCTTTGAGCACTTGACTTCATAGGCTTTTAAGCTCTTTAGCGTTCTTTACCAACTACGTTCGGAAAGAAATATGAACTAAGTGTGAAGTTTGGCAAAGCTGACCTCCGGCATGAGCCCCATATAATTTAGTATGGTGTAGGGCCATTTTTCCGGAAATTATAGCCTCAATTCTCCAAGGTATTAATGCATGTAAACTTAGAACTGTTTTCAAAGGAATTTTAACCCATTCTTCAGTTTAACTCTCTTCAGCCCTTTTAAAGGCGATGGCGGCGGGAATCGACTTCTGACTTGCATCTCTAGTATCAACCATAAATGCTCGATAATATTCAGGTCTGGTGAATGTGGAGATGCTCAACGCCAAATGAGATGCTCAACTTCATTAAAATGTACCTCGTGAAATTTTTTAACAATTCCGGCTGTATGAATCAGAGCATTATTATCTTGAAAGATGGCGTTCCTCTCCGGAAAAAGTGATTGAACCATTGCAAGAACTTGGTCCTTCAAAATTTCTAAAGAGTCACGGCTGTTAATTCTTCCATGAAAAGAAATCATTGGTCCGCGGGACTTTTAAGAAATAGCATCCAAGATCATCACAGATCCCCCCCCCCCNACAGCCCCCATGTTTTACAGTTGGTTGGAGGCAGCCGAAATTAAATGACTCCTTTGACTGTCTCCAAACGTATACTCGGCCAGAGGTTGGAAATAAGGTAAACGATGATTCGTCAGAGAAAATCACATCTGCCCACTGCTCGAAGGACCACTTCTGTAATTCGTAATTCAAATTAAACGTTATATTGCATGCTAAGACTTGGCCTGCTATAGATTTCATTCTAATACCTTGTATTTTGTCATTTACCAAATTAATCGCTGACGTGTTCAGACATTGCAGTCGACATTTAGTATATTGGTTTGATGTGGAGGCGCTAGGGCCGGAGTCATGAAGCTACTCCATGATCATGCAAGTTTAATTTAGTCATCTACTTAGCAATTTATTAGATATTACTACATTAATTTGTATAACATTTTTATCATGAATATGAAAATATACTTTTGACATCAGTTTATTTGATTATGTCTTTGCTTCTGTCTTGACGCCCACGAGTGGCCTTACTTGGATGATCAGAAATGAAAACTCTTCAACTTTATGTAACTTTTCGCTTGGTTTAATGTATAAAAGAAACCATTATAACGTGCTATATACGAGCAACGCGATCAAGATTTTTGTCACGTCATCGTACGGCTTCAGACGTGACTTTACAAACGTAACGGGTAGGAGAAGCCCATCTGGAAACGGCAGCCTATGCTTCGGAAACGCCTACTTTTTCTTCTTTTATGAGGAATATTAACTCGGATAATTATACTTAATCTGATCTGCCTGTGTATATTACATAATTCTGTCACTTTATTTGAAAAGAAAAAATGGAATGTAAAAATGTATAAATGTAATTTTTTTAAATGCGAATTTTTCAGACAAAAAGAGGCAAGCATGGTTTGTTTCACGTATTTCACTTAAATGTCTGTTCACAAACAGACGTTATGGAGTTCAGCTGTGTGAAACTACCACAAAATTTAATTTTTGCGAGTGTACAGGTTTGATGGAATTAAAAATTGTAAATTTTAAATTTCAAAATTGTTTCCCTGTCCGGCCAAATAATAGGTGATTCATTGGTACAATTCATTTCAAATAGAATATTTATTAATTTTTGTGATGAAACAGAATTTTTGATGCTTTGTTATTAAATTTTTATACTTTCAGTAATGTAAATTTAGCCATAAATAAGTTCTTAACGAAACTAATCGCAATTTTAGGCCTTTAAAAAGAGCGAAATTTTATCGAAGAAATAAATAACGAATCCGAATGTTACATCCCATGATTCGGGATTCTTGAAGGTTTTTTTCCAAACGCCGCTAGTTTACCGTTGATTCCAAATGGAGGCCTGAACTATAATAAAAAATTCGCAAAGTTCCTTCAACATAAATTTCTGTCTGTTATGTCAGCGGCTTCGTAAAGAATTAACTAAAGTCAAAACACGTTCTGCAATGCTGGCAGTAATTGCAAAACCATTTAATATTTTGACTTCGTCTGATACCTGCCAAGATTATAATGAAATGCTCTATTGATTACACAATATTTTTTCGTTAAAGCCTTAATTATATATTTTACCAATAGCGAGTTTAGTAATTTTTAAATCTCTAGTTGACACACCAAGAAAATTATTTTGTCTGTAATATCTTGAATTAAGCGAAAGTCCGTGCCTCATGCGCACTAGGAAGCGGCCGTCGTAATTGCTCCCTGAAGCTTCTAAAGTAAATAAAGAGAAGCTGACGCGCCGCACTTCCTTGTCAACTCGACCATTTTCACCGCTTTTTGCTGCAGGGCTTCACTAATAGTTATTTAGCCGACGCTAAGTGACAATCCGCATCGTAATTTTGTCTCTTCTCCAGGGCTTTTAAAACAGCGTGAATTAATTGCATTTTTAGTGAAAAAATTGGTAAAATATCTGGGAAAAATGCCGTTACATTCTGACTGCAAAAAACTCCCAATCTCCTAAAATATGACGCGTCTCTGCGATGGTAACCCTGCCGCTTCAGCCAGCCTTGTTCAAGTGTGTATTACTTAATAACAAATGCCGATAGTTTTGATGCATATGGAGACCTTTAGGAGTGAAATAATTTAGTGCTGAAAATTATACAATCAGTGGACAGGAAAGCTGAGTAGCGTGAGAGATGCAATTTCACAAACATTATACTAAAGAAAACGGGTGGATAAGTAACAGTTCACATGCTTCAGAAGCGGGCTCTGGCTCTTTCTAATCTAACAAATAAAGCACTATGAAGGCATTACGAAAAAAATACACGTAACAAACAAACTCGACTTGTTACAGAAGTATTTATTGGCAATATTTTTCGAATATTTCTCAAAAAATATATTACGATGTGAAGTTGTTATAATATATATTATATAGTAACATTCTAACTAATTGTGAATCCATACTAAAATCCAAATATCCCATGTCTAGGGTTTTATTTCTGCAATATCTGTTAAGAGTGAACAGAAATTTAATGTGCCATTATATTTTCAGTTCATGTTTATGAGGGTCATGAAGAACGCTGGCACTCACGTTTTATCCTACAGTTATGAGGGCCATGAGATTAAAGTCATGAAGAATGCAGATACCCTCGTCATACAACACATATAGTGGCTCTATACCAAGTGAACAAAAACTTGACTGGTCGTCCTCGCGGTCCCTCTTCCCATTCAGGTTAGCTGATGAGTTATGTATGGAATTCAATACTTGTTGATTTACACCGTTATAGAAGCAGTGGTAGGTTCGAGCACAACTGGGAGATGCCCACGATCAATACCTTCTTTAGCATCCATGCAGGTATGAACAAAAACTAGTGGTTCTCATTGGACGTCAATGTATGACGTCACTTGAGAGTACTATAGGTAGTAGTACTCTTAAGTTTCTCCATTTTTTAACGTGAACGTAGTTTTCTAAAATTTTTTACCGTTTGCTAATAACATTGTCTGATAATGTATTTGAATGCCGAAAGAGTTCTGTCGAAGGTCGTTAATCACTACTCACCGCTCAAACGTGAAGTGTATCTTGAAGAAATTTAGATTTTTCAAAATTTTTGCAAATCCCCTCGACAAAGGTTTTTAGCAGACGACGGACAGGCTAAAAATGTTGCACGTCTCGATATGATGGGAATCGTATTATGCATCCGCATTGAAAGACGGAATACAGATGATTTCACTCCGGGGCATGACATGGATGAAAAACTAAAATAATGTGACTGTATGATTGCAACAGCCGGAAATCGGGATCAAAAAACGGACCCGGAAGGCAATAGATCAAATTATAAAATGAGTTAGATGTCGATATGTGCGCATCACTACAGTGCCAGGAATTTTGATATATAATTTCCAAAACGATGCAGAGGAAACAACGATTTTAATGTATCATCCATATACATCAGAATTTTTATAATATTATCTAAAGGTTTTGTACGAGAATCTCGAAGTTTTTCTCAGCACATATGCGTTGTCTGAATACATGAAATCAGTGCACTTCTTAATTTTTGTAAATCGTCAGTTACGTTTTTCGATTAAATTTTACAGTAAAAAAATAATGGAGACATGTAAAAATCGTCTGAATCATTTCTGGCTTATATTTTGGTACGTGGCCCAATATTTGATTGGCTCATCTGAACGACGTTACACTGCATATGTTTTTACATTCCTGCAAAGCTTGTGAGTAAAAAAACCTATTCAGCGAGTGAAGTCATTCCAACAATTCAAAATCCAGGGATTTCAATACATGTGTTGGATTACACAAATTACCGGTAGTGTTTCCGGTAAGTAAAATATTTTTCATTTCTGCCGTCATGAAGTTAGGCCCGTTCATCATCGCGATGATCAAAGAATTTTCAAACGATCGACCTACGCCATAGATGTAATCTGATCCGCTGTAAATTGACCCTAAAGGATCCGGTGCTCCATTATTTGCGTAACAGTCAAAATAAGCCAGCATTTCTCTGTTAATACTCACTGTACTCTCATGACGCCTGTGAACATCCAAGGTCGCTTCTCAGCCTCAAGCAAGAGGAACGCCTTGCGTCGTGCATATATCGTCGAAACTTTTGCCTCTGCCCTTGCATTGCGCAAGTAATGAATGCGGTCAATAATTTATATATAATCTTTATTAGGAATTACTCTATAAATAACTACCTTACGTTCATGTAGCCGCTCGTAATTGAATTGTTGAGTGAGACTGAGCAAGTTAACTGTCAGTCATACTGCGCCGTTACGATACTTGCGTGTTCAGAATGAATAGCTCTGGGTCCGCAATATACGGAGACTTAAGACAAGGATATGTTTGGTAGCACGTGTTATGAGAGATAATTCTGATTTGGGACTATTTTGAGAGCAGCCGCTCAAGGGTCAGTCAGTTGAATCTACAACATGAACTACGCATGGGAGAAGCTGTAGAAGACAGCATTGGCTCCTATGCTCTGGAAGACACTCATATGTCGCAAACATAAATAATGAATACATTTTTAAGCTTTTAAAAAAATGTCGACGTATCATTCACTTTAATTCCTGACAAAAAAAAAGCAATAAATCAATTACAAGTTATTTCTCACAGGACTGCACACAGATGTAGTCTACCATAAAATATAGTGATTCGTTTTCTTTGATTTAATTTCGTGGTTAACTGAAGAGTTTCTGATCGTTGACCTCTGAGTGTGACCGTATTTCAGCCGTTTTTCAACTATAACAGAACAATGTTAATTTTAAAACAAAATCCTAATCTACAGGCAAAATATGGTAAATTTGAAATACAAACTATTTGAAACGTATTTTCCATCATTTTTTGTTATCATTTTTTTCACTTACAGATAGTTAATTATTTCTCGTCTGAACTTTGGTGTCGAGAAAAATATTATAGTTTTCCATCTTCAATGGCATAATTTTCCCTCTGAGTTTAATGCTTAAGACATTACAGTTTTTCTAATCAAGGTCTTCTCTCCAGTATAATATTAAGGTGCATAAAATGCAATAAAAATACATGAGATTCCACAAAGCAAACAGAAAGAAGTAGTGACACTAATAACAAGCCATTACACGTAAAAGTTCATTCAGCTAAATCAAAGCATTTGATTAATTGGTTGTACAGTTCGCAGCTATGCAGCTTATCCCGTTATTCGATTTTGTACCGACATTACATCACTCACATGGGTTTACTCGTACAATTTATTATGTAATCAATATAGTAATTTTATAATATTCCGTAGAATTCAATAATGTCTTCACAAGGAGGAACTGTTAATCATTCATCGACGCTTAAAAATTGACGCTTGACCGATGCTAAAAAAATTGAAACTGACGTTAATAAAGCCAAGCCATGCTGAGGCGAAATGTATTTGAAGAACGATTTACCATGTATCAAAATCTGTCGTTCAGAAATCAAGAGCAGTACTACGTATAAAATGTTTGAGAACATATGCAGTTCATTCATAAATCAATATCATTCAGCGCAGGAGCCAATATTAATAAAAGAATTTCTGATAAAAGAATAGGCTCGTGCCGTGGCTTTGAACGGCACCGCTGGTCTCTCTGTTAAAGTATTGCCCGTCCATGCAGTCTGGAGCTTCCATTAAATTTTTAGGAGGGATGTACACAAGCTTTCGGCTCTAGATTAAAATTCAGAAATAATATGATAAAGTTATTGATACGGCACTGCAATGTTTCATCTGCGCAGGCTTTCTTTGAAGTGCAGGGCAAGAGGACTAGTGAATGCCACTGGATTAAGTATTCATGGCAAAAGAATGAATGAATGCCAATGGATCCTGTATTCGCACAGGAAAATAAAACAATTTACATGGAAAATGTATGGTACGAAATAGCTTCAATAAAATATATAGAATTGGTGTGAATTTGAAATAATTTTTCAGGGCATATCGATCATGCAAACGACTAAATTATACCCAGCGAAATTGATTTTTGGCCGAAGTAATTAATACTTATTTATTGAATGTGCAATTTGATTGTAATTTTATTTCCTATTTTGCTTTAGCATATATAGTGTACTGAAAAAAAAATCGATCACAAAACTTCCTCAATATCTTAATTTGATACAAAAAATAATAAATTTTTGCTTTACATCAGTTGTTTTAAATGAGTAGTCAGATAATTATTTTTTATTCTCTTTAATGGCATTAAAAATATAAAAAATTAAGCTTAACCTGAATTGGACAAACTGAAATACAAATATTTATATATTTCTTCCCTACTTTATACTTTTTTTCACTTCCCACAGCCACAAAAAAAACCGTTGTACCTAGCGTTGCTCACTGCGTATTAACGTCCATCACGGCATCATATTCCAGTTTATCACTTATCATCTCCCGTATTATTTCTGAAGAAGTCCACGTGCAAGTTGGCATTCTGCAACTGCAAGGTCCATATATTAAATGCAACTGGTTCAGTCTCCAAGTCTTTGCTCATCTATAAATTTCACACGGTCTGGACGACTGCAATCTCATGATTTTCGTATCTAAAAATAGTCTGCGATTTTCATTTTGGTAGTGCAAAAAAATGTCAAGCGAACTGTTGACTGATTAAATATGAATGCATGACAAAAAAGCCAAATAACATAAAAGTAGATAGAAATATAAACCGAACTAATTATAGTGAAGTGCATGATATAATCATAGACATTAATATTATTACAAAAGTCTTTTGAACTCATCGCATTAACCAAAACGTCAAAAAACTGCGATTCAACTTCGAAAATTTTTAAACCGTGGTGAAAGTTTGTTGCAATTTTTTGGCGAACAAGTCATGCAATCCAGAATCTAACGAATGCCACAAGTTTTAACGAGGTGTCCAAATGCTCCATTTTCCCCCAAAAAACTCGTTTATTCCAATAATTTCATTCTAGACAAGCCCATTAAGGCTTGATGAGAAAATTTGAAGAGTAATTTAAGCCAGCTATATTATAGATGTTGAATTCGGATCTTTTTAAATGATTTCTTCCTATCCAAAATAATGTTGATAGAAGTTCACAAAAAACAAATGAAAATAAATTGTTCCTACGAAAGATTTCCTATCCATTACTCAAACAGTAATCAGACGAGTCAAATTGTTTCTTGAATTTTGTATGAGCAACCGTTTTCGATGATGGTTTGGTTGCTTTCTCTTAGTGAGGATTGAGCTTATCATCTACAGTGCCTGCAATTCCTGGTCTACTGCATGTTGACGTCGTAAGAGACGGACACAAGCAAGCCATGCATGAACTCAACAAATACAAATGTGCATGGTAACAAATAGAAATGTAAAAAAGCGTTAAAAAGAATGAAATACTTCAATGAGACAACATTTCTTCTCGCTTCTAGTCACCGACGTGTGGAACAGCCTCCCTGATAGCATCGTTGATGCTCCGAGTATGAACGCCTTTAAGAACAGACTATAGACGAAGCTATGCAGGAGCATATGTTCAGTCTTAAAATGCCTAGCAAATTACGGACCAGGCAATAAGTCCAGACGAAGCTATGTAGGAGCATATGTTCAGTCTTAAAATGCCTAGCAAATTACGAACCAGGCAATAAGTCCAGCAGCTATCTCAATCAATCGTCAGTTATGGAAAGATCGGGTTCCAAAGGCCGGATCCCTTGTGAATCAAGTCACGAAAAGTTCAAGAATCGGCAACAGGCCATGGGCCTATTTCTTCAGTGCCAACACTTCTATTCTATTTTAAATACTCAATTGGACCCACGAGAATTTTGCACAGTAGTGTGCAGTAGCTGTAGTGTGCAGCAGCTGTAGTGTGCAGCAGCTGTAGTGTGCAGCAGCTGTAGTGTGAGTAGTGTGCAGCAGCAGTAGTGTGCAGCAGCTGTAGTGTGCAGCAGCTGTAGTGTGCAGCAGCTGTAGTGTGCAGCAGCAGTAGTGTGCAGCAGCAGTACCAGTGTACGTGGAGCAATTTTCCGAATTTGTACTTTTTTGCAACAAGATATCTATTCCTAGTTTAAATTGTTCAAGTGTCTCATGCGTAAATCACACCAATATCGATTTGTTTAAATACTTAACTTGTGGTTATATCAGCTAATTCTAAACTTACACGTAAAAATTTTTTTCTTCTTGTCCCCGCAAGTGACCGGCGGTACTCGATTTTTTCCTCACTTTTTCCAATTTTTGAGGCTGCATTTCATGCAAAACAAAAATCTTGAGTTTTCGCTCGAATAATTCGGTCTGACGCACCGGATGAACGCCATTCATTTGAGTCCGATAACGCGGACCTTAAATTAGCCCCGGCACAACCCCATGTCAGGACCGTCCGCGCTCTCAATGGCGCTTCTTTTTCACTTTAATTCTAACTCTCCAGTAATGCTCGTCTGCAATAAGAACTAAAGTGTTAATCGAAGGGGGTTGTTCAGTCAAAATGTTTCATTTTTCTGACTTTTCAGTTGAAACTGTTCAGTGTAAATTTTATTCATTGCGCGATCATGATAACAAACTGTATATTCTTTATATTTTATTTCATATTTCTGTTGTAATACAAATGCTTTACGATAAATATGCAAACCGAAAACATTTAGCTTCAAAAGTAAAATAAAATGTATAATTTCCTGGTTCAATCTTTATCTACAATCCTCCATATTCTCATGTAACCATTTTAATTTTCCATAAAGAATTAATTACACCGTAAATAGATACTTTTTTCGCACTCGGCACGTATTGGTATTTTATTCCTTCATGAAGGAAGCGTGGTATTTGAACCCGAACTTAGAATACCATTTTATGCTTGTCCATGCTCGGCTCTAATAATTTTTACGAACTTTCAGCATTTCCGTGACGGTTGATAAGTTTTAAAAATGATTTCAGTTTGAAGCGTCTTTTCTTGAGCAGCGAGCAGCCTGCGCAATCCTGTCCGCCGCTGCGGAAATTAATACGGCTGGCAAGTCGCTCGCAATCCAATCCGCGGCCCCACCGACAAAGCAATTTTTGGAGCTGATCAGCGACTTTCGGGCGACTAAAAATGCTTTGCAATCATCCAATCTCGAGGAGGCCGTTCTATAGGGAGACGTCGATATTGAGTTGCTTGGAGGGCGACGGCGGCTGCGACTCTGAAGTAACTTTCGACGCGAGGGAGAGTGAGCGAATGGAGGAAAGGGAGAAGAATGGAAGCGAGGAAGGAAATGATAGAAAAAACTGATTTAGTGGGTAAAATAAGCTGTATGTATTAGGGTAAGCGTGGCTCTATTGATAATACGTACAATAATTAATAAGAACTAAGTACGAAAGGACTATTACACTAAATAAATAGAGCATAGACTAGAAATTAAACTAAATGAGCATAGTATTGCGCTTTAGAAGTAGCTGATAATGGAAGAGCAAATTAATTTATAGCTTAAATTAAAACAGAAGTGATCACCGTTTGTAAGGAATTAACGTTATTAAAAGCTAATTGCGCGAAATATAATAATTTATATAATGCTTGCAGTTCTCATATAGTAATTCATTTTTGGCGACATATTATATGGGATTTGTGTATTCTTAATCACACTTCTGGATTTATCATGCTTGGTTTGATTTGATGACACTTACTCCATTGGACTTAAGAGTCTTTGTTGCGTTTATGCATTTGTTCATATTTAGTTTAGCTCACACCATCAAATTGCGCTGTCGCTTCTCAAACTTAGAGTTTTTTTCTCATTTACGAGCTACGTTTTTCCCAAAATGATTTTACAGTTAATTAATTAATTACCAATAAGTTAACGAAAACTCCGAAAGGGAGTATATTGAATTTAATACCCCAGAAGAATACTTATAAGTATTGGATACCTTAGTACATTTTTTTAAATTTTTGTTTGATTTTAAATTCAAGTTTAATTTGCTATTTAGCAAACTAATTATATCATGAAGTAAATATTTCTATAAAAGTGATTCAAAAATGTACTTAACTGCTAGCCAAATAAAAAACTACCCAATCAACGGAACACTGACCAAACAAACTCGAGCTTTTTCTTAGAAGATACGCCGCCAACGCAGAGTTCATTTTCGGTCTCAATGCCTTGAGCACCAAACCAACAATCGAAGAGTCACAGTTCGCAAATGCTCAGCATAAACAAGAAAAATGTGTGAGAGTTTTAGTCGTGACTCGGGACTAATGAACGACCCTTCATTGCTCCTAACCTCGCCTATGAACAGGCTTCGTATACCGGCTACCTGCTCACTTAGATGAGACGAATCCTTGCTGAGCTTTGATCTGTCTTACGCCTGAAGTGCGCTGGCTAACAAAGAACCACACTATTTAAGAAGTGAATCCTTAGCTGCATCACAGGCATGGGTTTCCAATACTACTTGATGTCGTTCAAAGGATCGCTTGCGTTAGAACTTCCTCATTACCATGCGTGCCGAGCCTGGTCATGTAACGATGCTACACGGAGCTCTCATTACCGCCCAATGGAGGGCATGAGATAACGGCAGTTACATTCCAAAAATCATAGCGAGATGACAGGGACAGACACTCTCTATGATTAATAACAAGGCTTCGACTCGGATGGAGTGAGTGATGTACTTCTTCCTCTTTGTTCTACTTAGTGGGAAGCTTTGTGGGATTAACATCTCGATTTTTTGTACAAGAAAAAGTTAATTTTTTCAAAGCGAGAAATTGAGATTGTCAAAGGGTATTTTTTCTGCAGTTCGAAGTCGGAGTTTTCAAAAAGGAAATAAATTCAATTCCGATGCTGCTTGACCGATGTTGTTTTAAAATACAAAACATTTACAATTTAAATGTGTAAATATATTTTTTCTATAATATTTTTGATTGCCATGCCCCATCTGAGAAACTGCATTCACATAACTTGAGGGTGATAATTGAGTTCAGACTAGTATGAAGCTTAGTCGAATTAAAATATAACGTTTACGTAACAGGTTGCCGTTCATAGTGAATTTCACGGGCGTCAATTAAGAATGAAAATCGCTCTACATTATACGATTCCTGTGATCAGTCCTGATAAGAGCACAACTGTAGGACACAAATAATAGGAGCATAGATGTAGGATGTGGAGAATAAAGGCGCTGATGCAAGAAGTGAAGAGCAGGAGCATAGATGTAAGATGCAGTAAATATAGAAGCGCAGATGTAGGATGTCTAGAATAAAAGCACATATATTGCATTTAGAGCCCTCGATTGTTTTAATTACATGTTAAAACTTAGTATGTTTTCTTAAGGCAGTAACTGTTTCCCCACTCCTCTGAAAATTCACTCATTTCCACAAACTAGTTTATTGATAATATATCTTACCATATCTTAAATATGGTAGTGTAATATTGAATAACTATGACAAAATGCCCCAGCCTAATTCTTTGTGATTCGCTTTGCCCATAACTCATCCTAAAGAGTTACAGATGTCACGCTGGAAACGCACATCGACATGCATAAGACGTTGACCATGTTGTCGTTTCAACATATGTTGTTGACTATGCGTTATATTTTAAAACGATGAAATGAGTCATCATTGATTAGGTTTTAATTCATCTGAAGAGAGTATTTCACCAATGCATGAGACCCTTTTGTTGATTTTTGTTAAAACAGAACCTCGGCCATGCCTGTTAGTCGCTTTCAGTTTACATTTCGCCAAAAGTTTTAAGTTCTTCGCTCCTGAATTCATTGCCTTGAGTTGAATACCTCTTAAAGAAGCCACTGAGAAGGAGTTAATATGCAGCATAAAGGCGGCGCCGTCTGTACAATGCCGTATCCCTCGCTTCACTGGCTACTGCTCTTTACAAATGAAACCTATCCACACTTCATTCGGAGTTTTCCTGAACGTGCCAATGATGGCAAGTCAAAAAGACTAACGCGTCTCTTTTTCTATAATAACAATCGATCAGTAGAACCCGAAGTTTTCAGCTGAGTTTCCGCTCGAGAGAGTCTCTAAAACGAAGTTCGTGAAATCAAAGTTTCTGAAATAAATCCACGGGTTCGTGATGACGAATTTCACTTACTATTGGGAGATGTATAGAAGAAAATTATTATGAAGATTTTACATTGAGTCAACCTGTGGAACCCGGAAAAATTACAAACTGTGAGATTTTTTCAACCCATGCAATTGACTTCGGTATTTTACTGCAAATAATTTCCATAGCAAACCTGACAAATACTTCGGGCCCACAAACCCGGTTTTCATCAAGATTTGATTTGGTCGACAGCAGCTGCTAGAAGTCGATCAATGTACTGCAGCAACCAATTACTTTATTCGGCTCTGGATTGCGATGCACGCAAATGCATTCATCGGAAATTGCTCAGTCAAATCTATGATGTTACTTTAGGACGACGAGACCACAGCAAGGGTCGAGTGTGAAGCAGCTAGGAGCTTTGTAAAAAATGTTTCAATCAGAAGTTGCCGAGCGTAACTGTTTTGATTTGCAAGTTCGCTGCCGCTTGTTGTTTCTGTCTAGCTCAGTGAGAAGAGAAACGCCACATTATAAAATGTAATGTACGTATCATAAAAGCTTATGATAAATTTTGATCGTCGTGACTGTCAGTAATGTTCAAACGTTAATTCATTTAATCTTTATAACTTATAATCGAATAGATAAAGTTCTCGTGTATACGTTATCGAAATAGCTTGGCCCTGTTTAGATTTAAGTAGTTTGAACATATTAGAGTATCTTGAATTAGAGTAACAAAAGGGAATAAACTAAGATTTAAAATACCTGACCGCACCAACCAAAATGGAGTAATATAAAAAAATCCAGTTTTTCGGCTGATGGAAGTTCTTTTGGGTGTAAAACGCGCAGAAAAAGAATACAAAATTGCAGAAGAGATCTAACTGCTCCGTTTTCTGATGCGTATCACTTTTATGGAATAATACAATGTTATGAATGTGAAATAGATCAGCCACGAATAAATATTTAATGTTTATTGATTATGTATAAAATCTGGTATCCTTCTTCGTATTACGGTAATAATGGAATGATTTACGTAGGTTCAGTATTTTACATATTACAATCGTGGATAATTTACCGAATAACACTATAAATAATAATGGTTAGGTCATGCCTTGATCCCGAGACTGCACGACAAAAATTTCTCCAATGATTAAGCGAAATTATTCTCCAATCAAATAAAAGAACACGGCAGATATTGTTATAATATCGAATTTTTTTAATTAATTCTGAAATGAACCGCATGTCATTACTCTTTTTTCATTTTTATATGATACTAAACTTGATGATATAATTGATATTACTTTTTCGCTGGTCTAATAAAATTGATGGAGTGAGCCTGTAGTCCATATACAGTATATAGCCTTAATTCAAGGCCCTAATTAGCACGAGTGACTATCGATTATCCAAATAAGACGTAAAGATTTTAGGATTTAATCCATAAGATTTACTAGACCGACAGTTCAATAGATTCATTAGTATGATTAATCAAGACGACCGTTATTGATGGCTTTGCTCTACACGCCACGTCCAGGTGCCGATGATCTTATTGTGATATTATATTTCGCTATGAAAAGTTATATTTTACTGAGTAAATGATCATTACATCCAATTCTTATTTCTTCTTTGCATGAAGATAATACTGCATTAAACTAATTTGCCATCTCTGTTTTTAATTTTTCGTTTTAAACAAATGAATTGTTTGTTTTTAAGTTCAAGTTGGCTTCCAAATTGGCCTGTTAATCATGCCTGATATTATTATGAATTAATTCATTCAGCAATATGTTTTACAAAGGAGTAAAACTATCTTCAAGACTACACATTGCGTTCTGTACGTCAAGCGAGAAAACTGTTACCGCACCGGTTATACATGAACATGCAGAACTAATTTTTCATTGCTGTAAACTCATCAATGGGTGTCAGTAATATTAAAAATTGAATAAATAGCTTGATTGGGTGCGAGCCATTGACCACATACGAATTAAAGATGAGATATAAGCAATTTATTGACTTTATATAAGATTTCCAAACGTAGGTTTCGTAGAGACCTTCACGTAGAGACCTTTATGGATCAACATTGATCAGATCAAAATGGCCGCCTGGCTGAGGCTTCCCTCTAATAGGGTTATATTGCGGGCGCCGCCGAGGGTCGAGAGTGAGGGAAACGTCCATGATCCGCAGTGCAAAATGGCCGAATCAATTTCACACGATTTTGGAAGATTTTGGCACATGTGTATAGATTTGCATTTTATATTATTTTTCAACGTTTCATTTGTATCTAAAATTGAATATTTGTGTGTATTATCTAATGTCTAGCTAATTAAACGATGGCATTGAAAAATAATAAAATTTAATATGCTTCAAGATGAGGTAATGCTGCCAAAGAATATAGTTAGATTGAAAGACTTATTGAGTTTAAATCACAAGTAGGCATTCATTTAAAAAAGATTTGTCGAAAATTATACTTCAATTCCACGTCTCAATCAATTCGTACGAGTATAACAAAATGAAATTCGTTTCTACACAATTTTTGTTCATGGATCGCACGAAGGGAGATGATTATTTGGCATATTAGTAGATATTACATTTCACTAAATTGTCAGTATTTGTACACGGCTGTAATTAACGTTCAGCTGCATCTGTGTAATGTCTTTGTTCGGGAGTTTTGGAATATTTATTCCTACGCTCTTCCAACGGTGCTGCAAATAATCGAGACTTGAAACTTATAATAAATTTGTGGAACCTATAGCCTATGATGCTATGAAGCGTTTTCCGTTATAAACAAACAATTCGACAAGTGACCCCTCATTAAATCAGGAACAATTTTTTTTAACACATTTCTTTTTTATTTGAACATCGTAAATTCTCCTATGACTTTTTCTCCCTAACAAAGGATGAAGCAAACTGCGACGAAGGCTTCTACAGCGCACCTGAACGCGACCTGCCATCACTGAACGTAAAGACGCCGACACCAAACCCGTCAAGGGAAGCGAACGTCGCAAAAGGGCCTGCACTAAAACAATACCGCGTGACGCCAGCGAGAAGCTGTCTATATCATGATTGGCCGGATTCATTCCCAAGACACTGATCATTGGCTGGATTATTCCCGAAACTAAGATTGGCTCGAACCATCGCTCTACTCCTCATAGTGGCATTTATATTGAAAAAAGTTCGCTGATTTGAATTGTCGTACGTACGTGAGACTCTTTCATTATAAAGCGAACAAATGAAGCTTAATGAAAGGCGAAACTTTCCTTATTTTTCATTGGGATGCCGTGAGCTGCAATAATGGACTCCTCTCTTATTGTTCTTATTATTGTAGTCTAGACCGGTGACTACGACAGCACTTTTTTTAATATTTTTCGTCTTCCGTTGCGATCACCTAAGGAATTTTTATAGTAAAGAATTTTTTTCATTTTTGATGACTTCTTTGCGATCACAGTTAATTGTAATGCAACACTATAGTGCCACAAGCTAAAATACCGGTAAAAAACTGAGTTTTTGCGTCAATTTAATAAAAAACCCAAATTTCTAAAACATTTTGTCGAAAAATTATATCCTTGAAACACGAACTCTTTTAGCTCACTGCTCAAAATTCTTCATATTCTTTTAAATCCACTATAGTGACTTATACTCTATAGCATCATATACTAAATTGATTTGCTTGTCAGAAAATGCATGCCATTCAGTCTTTATTATCATTTTGAAGGTATTTGGCCGCATACACAATGCATTTTTCAAAAACTGCTACCGAATCAGCTTCATTAAGTAGAATTTCTTTATTTTTGCGTGGTGGCCTTGGATTTAAAATTTCGGACAGGTAACTAGCTTAGAGTAATGCAAGTGAGTAATTAGTTTAATTAGACAATTGCTAATCATTGTTCAGAATATAGGACAAGACGCTGGTTTTATACATCAACAATTATTGGCTTTGATAATTCAGAAGGCCATATTTCAGAATATTTAAAAGCTTTATTAAAAAATTGAAATCTATTCAATGCCTTCGAACAGAAGGAACTAATGTTCTTCGTTATAAGCACATCATCGCTCAATGCTATTGGAATAAATATGAATTGAAATCGAAAATTATTTTTTATCAGAATTTTAAAATAAAGGAAAAATGTAACACGATCAATAAAATTAAAACTTATCAGTTAAGTTGATATCAATTGAGCCGTTTATCTTCACTGATAATTCATTGCTAGGTTCGTTATTTGGTATGAAATATAATAAGTATTATATCATTGTATAATTCTGTGAGTAATTATTGTCGCAGTAGGTCCTTTGGAATACTTTCGTCTATAGGAATATTTAGTGCCATTGTTTCAGGGTATCGACGGGAAACATTTTCTTGTTTTTAAGCATTACTTGGAGACACCAAGGTTGAGGACAGATATATTGGGAGTCAGTGTGCGTGAACTTTGCTCTCTTTATATGCACGTATTGGAGACCATCACACAAGATGATCGCTAGGCTTCGATGCGCTCGAGACAAAGATGTCTGACACGCACGCGGGAACCTCAAGAGTATGTGTGGTAAGTTCTCGATCGCAAATTCGTGGCAGCGTTCGAGATTTAAATGAGTTTAATCTAATAAAATGCGATTTAATCCAAGGTTCATGAAATTATATAAAATTAGTCCGGTGATAATATGATTTTTTTATGGTTGAGAATAACTGATCACTTCTTGTCTGAAAATTTTCAACCCGGAACGGCCGAACGACCCACAGTAAAACGCATTGGGCATTCAACTCGTGGCATAATTGAGCTACACTTGCAAAAAGATGTACTTGAAAAATAACTTATATCACAGGTTCCAACACAAGCAATTACAGTGGCGAGCCTCGATAATAATTATGAGTTTACAAGAGCTATTCGATTTTTTGGCAAAATGATTGAGTCATGCCGAAAGAGTTCTGCGTTATCTGCATGATCAATTCGATCAATTAAATTTAAATTCAACCGAACAAAATAAATAAGGTCTATAGTTTAGGAAATTATAAATAATGCAAATGTATTTTAGACTGGTTACTGGATGACTTGATTTTCATACAAGTGACTCACAATGCATTAAAAAAAAGGTATTACGCTACAAAACTTCTCTTTCCAACTGAGTTTTAAAAGTTTCGGCCTGCTTAGTGAATTTAAATTATACTTTTTTGAGCTTTATGATTTTTGTTCCCTACCAACAAAATTTTTAATATTATGAGAAACAAAAATTGAAACTAGTCTTCCACTTTCCTTGGTCACCAACGAGCTAACTCGAGATTTCTAGCCTTTTAATATATGAATTTAAAAAGTCTTCCTAACTCTGAATTGCTTCCAAGAACTTTTTACACGGGAAAAAAAGTCTTGCAATTAGAAGCCTTAGAGATTTATTTTTCCAAACCAGGAGCCTGATTATCATACTAAGACGCACAGCAGTTAGCGCGCATTCTTTTCATACCACATCACAAAACCTTCATTCCAAAATATTTTTCTGGTGCCATTGCAGTGCAGCAAATTTCTTTCTTCACAAATCCTTTGCATTTTCCTCCAGGATGTTGACTATATTAGCATTTGAAGAAACCTTAGACGCAAGCACCGCTTTGAAGATACCAACTCTGTATATAAACTCTACTACAAAAATTAGCTTCTTCTTGGTAAAATTCTCCTCTTCCAAATGATGCTCCTCGTTTTTCCGAGCGCGCAGCTCTTGAAGATTTTCAACGAAATGCTTTAATTCGGTATTTGATGCTCACTTGCAAAGTTTGATTCTAAAATCTTTTTTTCTTCAAATCTATAGAAGAAAAAAAAAATGATCAAAAAAACTGATAACAGTAGCAGCTAAAATACCTAAATATAATTGCTCTATTCACATGAAGAAAGCATGTAACGTACTAATCAAAACACTAAAATTTTTTGTGCTTCTAGTAAAAATTATCTCTTTTCCGGGATTAAATGAGCTGAATAATTCCAGTCTTAGGTTAAAACTATTTATTAAATTCAAGTGAGGGGTATTTTCCAGCGTAAGAATGGACTCAGATTCAATAAATTGAAAATAAATTTAATATGTAAAAAGTTGTCTTGTCGCAAATTTTTCGTTTATAAGATTTGAATCAGTATACTTAGTTGTCATCAATATATATCCCTAAATTACTTCATTCATAAAATTATTGAGAAGTTCAAAATACCTCGCTCCGATGCATGAGAATATAATTCTATTGTTTATATGATTATACCATTAATGTAATGATGCTATTTTGCATTTGGAATTGAAAACTCCAGAATCATAATTAAGTAAACACCATATATAAAAAGTTTCTGTGCAGATCGTAAGTTTGCCAGTAAAAAATCACACATGTAATGTAACATACGTACATGCATAAGTATGAGTAATGTTGCCCTGAAAGACTGCTGCACTTAAAATTGTTCATTACCCTAGCTAGATCATCGTAATGTTGACATTCTTTCGTAGAGGACATCACTCCACGTTTTTCCATCAAGTTTATTGATTTTCTGAGTCATCGATGAATCACGTTTACCGGAAAACTCTCTGTTCATCATGTCAAGTTCTCTGTCCATAAGTGACCCGAAGATATCTAACAATAAACGCAGTCTATTTTCTTCGAAGCTTCTTTCGTGTGAGCCGCTAGAGATCACGTGTATAATGTACCGTCCTTGTGTCGCGGCCGAGAACTATCACTCATTTACCACTCATGCAGTGCCTATATTTGCCGTCTCGTAGTAACGTGTTGGCAGAGAAAGCATTAATCAATACTTGATATTACTGACTCATGTGAGATGTCTCTTTTTCCGCGTTCTTCCATAAGTTAGAGCTAAATTTATGAAGGTGTTCACAAGATATCTAATATCGTGTCTATAATCTAAGTGTAGCGATGGATAGAAAACAACTTCAACTAACATGCAGTATACGTAAGTTGTTCAGATTCTGTGACGTGTCATCGTGCAGAAATTAAGCTTTTCTTCGATTGTCCTTGGGTTTTCAAGAAGACTGAATAACAGAAAATACTAATATTTACGGAAGGAGGGTAATTTAGCTCAAGTTCAATTATGTTGGCAAAAAATATTTTCAAGTTCAATTATGTTGGCATTGAAAAATTCAAGAAAGCTTCCAAAAAGTTTCAACAGAAGCGCAGAATTTAACTAAAATTCTCCAGCCGTGAAAACAGAGTCCAAACAATAAAGCCTGAAATAATTGACATTACCAGTTATTTCAGGGGAAGAAGAATGCAATGAAATCTTACGGAACCGATCATCGTACTTGATTATGCTAACAGATACCCAAGACTCTCCTTAACAATCCGTTCTGAACGAGGTTTGAACGATTCAGGACTCTGCTCTACAGCTCGAGGTCAGCACGATTCAGGACTCTACTCTACAGCTCGAGGTCAGCACGATTCAGGACTCTACTCTACAGCTCGAGGTCAGCACGATTCGAGACTTTTTTACAATTCGAGCTGAACGAGGTCAGAAAGACTCAAGACCTACAGTCCAAGGTCAGCATGATTAAAGACTTCTTTACAGTCCGTGCTGAACGAGGTCAGATAGATAAATGACTCTACAGTCAGTTCAGCAAGATGCGACACGGATAAATCATAACGTAGGAAGCTTTCTAGAAATTGTAGTTTATATTGACTGACGCTGACAAGGTCAGAGAAACATAATTAACATAATCCGCTAATCGTCTACGAGGAGCCTTAACATTGCATCGAGTAACTAATGAGTTTTAGTCCCGTAGTCATTCTAGGATTATAATATTCAAATACTTTCTTCCGTTGTGCAAGTCGGAAAAATGTTAAATATTCCCATCAAGCTGGTAGCGAATAAAGCATTTTTTGCACGCATCTTAACACATGGAAAAGTCGTCCCGAGCCAGACTTGTGTGTATATATAACGCGTCACTTTCGTCTACAGAAAAACTGCAATTCTATTCCGCATCTGTCCATTCTCGAGGATCCCTGAGCTAAAACCTTTATAGAAAAGCATGAGCAAGACAAGCAGCAGCAGCAGCAATCATGTGCTGAAGCTGCCTCGTGCACATCCCCTCTTTTAATCAGTTTAATGAGAGCACCGGCCATTGTTAGCACAACACAACCATCACGTGTTCCTACAATGCACTCACTGCCAGTCACAAATTCCTCACTGCCGAGCGGTCGTTCCTCTAATACACTAAGTAAACAATAATATAAATCTCATTATTATTATTTTGAGTAATTTCGGAGACTTTCATGTTCCTTTCGCTTACTCAAATTAATTACTTTCATTATATTTTAATTTTGCCAGCAACTGTAGATTTGCCTTTCCAGAATAAATATCATCGATTTTCGGAAGTTTGAGTTTGAACAATTGACTGATTTTCAAGTGTTTGAAGAACTTGGTCGGGAGGCACGCAACACCACGAATAACAATGCTAAACGAACACGTGCTTGTATAGGGAATATTAAACGGTCTGTACACTTGTTTTCACTTAGATAGGAATGTATATAAATCGATCATTCTAAGCTACCAGACTGGAAAAGTGTATATCTGTATAAGTTCTGCTTTTGGATGAATTTTCCAAATCGTCATCTAATTCGCTAATTAGGCTAATTAATTAATGAGATTAAAAATGAAATGTACATATTGTACAATTTTTTAAACTTAAGCAAAGCATATCGTGTACACCGGAGTGAGGGCAGAGGGAGACTCTGTCCCCTCATACTCTGTTATCAATTAACATGATCTCTACAACAACTTGAAAAATATAAACTGGCTGCATGACAGAGAATTAAAATTCGAGCTCTAACAATGCAGCAACCGCCCGTCAAAGGGAAATATTACAAAAACATTCCAAGACACGGAAAAAAATTCACACCAGCAGAACAAACCTGGTGAATATCTTGATTTTGTTTGGAGCCGAGGACAATATTCCATAGAATATCATTTCTTTTGGCCGGCAGGGCCTTACAGCGATTTTCCCTGCTCAATTTAAAATGTTATTGAACATGTGAGACACAATTGATTATTTACAATTAACAAATTGTGATGAATTGAGCGACGGACTACTATAAGACAACATATTCTGTTCAGTTACGAAGATATTGCTTAGTGGCCACATAATTTTCTCACTATCATTTTTACAATTCCTGAAAATGTATTTAGTGATCCCATTAATTGTGTCCTCCCAATCCTACGAAGATTATTCGACATGACATACGTCACTAGCGGCAAATGCTATATAGTCCCTCGCACTGCGTCACTAGTGGCAGATGCTAGTCCCTCGCACTGCGTCATTAGTGGCAGATGCTATAGTCTCTTGCACTGCGTCACTAGTGGCAGATGCTATAGTCTCTTGCACTGCGTCACTAGCTGCAGATGCTAGTCCCTCGCACTGCGTCACTAGCGGCAGATGCTATAGTCCCTTGCACTGCGTCACTATTGTGGCAGACGCTGGTCGCTATCTAATTGGTTTTACGTAAGCCTGATCGGTGACATGCAAAAATTATTGCACAATATGCGTTAATGATAATTTTAAAGGATATTAATTGGAACAGTACATTTTGTGGAAAAGATATCATCAGAGCCATTTTCTTTTCAACTGCATATCGTAGTAAAGTTTTTAAACGATTCTCGAATATATTTTTTCCATTTTATTAGGGTTTAATTCCATGCTCGTAAAGTAAATTTCAAGTTTCATTTATTCAATTGTTTAAGCTCTTCAAATATACGAGATAAATTTTCAGAGAGGTTCACGATTTAATTTCATCCATCATTTAAATGATGAGATGGGCCGCATCTTTTCTGCAGGAAAGCTATGCTTCAGGAGATCATATTTTAAATCTATTGATATTATAAATCTAATATATTGTTAATTTGACTCCATGCGCGTAAAGATTTTGTCGTATTTCTGCTTTGTTGCTCCTATTTTGTGCGCGCTCGGCACAGCCGGCATCGCTGGGCGTCCCGCTACGCAGCCTTTGTGTTCGCTGCCGTAATTTGCTGCTAAACAATTGATATCCTCACTAACCACGGCCTCTTCCTCCATTCACGCTCTCTAATGCAAATTAAAAACTCCATCTACAAATAAAGGAGCGCTTCGCTTCATCGATTCTTGCTGTAATTTGTGAGCTAAAACAACGGGCTTAATTACATCGTATTGCTAGACACGTGACTCCGACATGCTTTATTCAAATTCAAGTCTAAAGTTTGTTTACAAGTTTATTTTGATTTGATTTGATTTTCTTTTTTCGTTAGATTATTGCAATGCCGTTCCAGAAACTAAAATTTGTGTTTAATTTTTTACATGTAGGGTCATTTTTTGGCCCCAGGATATTATCATATAGGACAATAAATAGAAATTTAGCACATTCCAAGAGATTGGAAAAATTCAATAACCCTGTAGACGATAGGCGAACACGTTACCCAAGCTTAATCTGAAATTCTTTTCATTTAATTAAAATTATACTTTTATATTGCCGACAAAAAAAGGCTTGCAAAATTATTTGAGATTATATAGAATTTTTCTCGAATACTTTTTGCAGGTGGCAAGAAAAGATATTCAGGATGAAATGAATAAATAGAGTCAAGTTAAGTGAATCGCAACTGAAATCTTACTTAAGAAAATCACTGATCGGAAGAAATTTAAGAAAATCGCAGTAGCAGAAAATGTTAATTACTCAATATCGATTATTATCAAGAACTCCAATTTAATGTTTTATCTTGAATTAAGCCATTCTCATGCGAAAATTAAATGATGTCAATCTCGTTATCAGGTTTATTCCACGTTCAGTGTTTATGAAGTCATCAATTGTGACGAAAAGGAAATTCTTGGACAGAAACGTTTCTTTAAACGAAGCTTGATTAATTTCCCGTCTAACTCATTGCATTCACTCACATTTCTGTGATTCCGGTAATTTTTAAGTTGAAAGTTGAGTGGGTATTTTTGATGTCCTTGTTAAGAACATATGTGGCACATGTGAGCGGCAGCCAGTCAGCGACGCGCATCAGGATGGCAATTGGCCAATGACGTGCTGGTCCATCCCTGGACTCAGATGGAATTAATTTCAGGAGTTGAGAGTGCCAGCGATTTTCTGTTAACTTTCTTAGGGCTGAAAGCCGTAAGCTCCGACTTGGAAACTCCGCGGAACTGGACCTAAGAGATCCTGGATCTAGCGTTGCAAGTGGTTAAACTCTCACAATCTAGAACATTTCTAACATTAATATCAAAGCTACTCGAAATAAATGACAGCATATGAGAGCACGTATTGGTTGATGTAAGCCAAATGTACATGCGTGGAGTGTCGCACTCTTGGTAACCGTCCAGTTGTGCTGCCTGGCACACTGATTTGGTTGGATTCGAGAAACGCCGGTGCATCATTTTGTAGGGCTAGCAATCCTATGTCGATCTAGTTTGCTTTGAAATAGAAGTAATTACTTACGGACTTGGTTGTCCACCAGACTTTGGCTCCTACAGCGCCACTGCCGTGAGGCCAATTTGGTCTGCCACGGCAATATCGCTCGTGATCAGGTTGGCCAGATGATCATTGTGTGGAGACGGACCGAGAAGTGCCGTCCTGAGTGGATGGCTGTACAACTCAACGGATCGTTCGTTCCTTGATGGAGGAAATCTTTCATATTACCGAATAAGGCCACTACAAATCAAGCTACTAGAAATGCCTCTTCCATTTTCGCATCCTAGCTGATCACTTAAAAATTATATTAAGCTATTCTAAAAATTCCGCCTTCATTTTCTCCCTGACACTAATTTGTGGGGTATTTGTGAGTTAACATCCATGCATTGTTTTTACGATAATAATATCATCACGTAACAGTTTGGAGTCACACTTTCCGATGCATGAAACGTAAAAGTCTCGTGAAACATGTCCACTAATGTTCATTTAACGAAATTTGAGATTGTCTTCCACTTATAGTAGTTAATTCTCTAGATGTTCATTTACTGAGCTCTAAGAATGCTATCCACTTCTTCCACTTAATTCTCATGGTGCTCATTTACCGAGCTATAAGAATGCTATCCACTTCTTCCACTTAATTCTCTTGATGTTCATTTACCGAGCTCTAAGAATGCTATCCACTTCTTCCACTTAATTCTCTTGATGTTCTTTTACCGAGCTATAAGAATGCTATCCACTTCTTCCACTTAATTCTCTTGATGTTCACTCGACGTGCTGCGCGCGTCCCTTCACTTCAGACCCTCCATTTATCAGTGACTGCGAGTCTAGAGGACTCCGTCTTTTATCGCTTGTATTTTTTTTGCGACAGAATTGAACGTGTGTTTCATGTGTACGAAGCTGTAATTAACGAAGCATTTAATGTGAACGAAGCATGTGATTAGCGATTCAATATAATCAATATTAACTGTAATAAAAAGCCGGTACATTAGAATAAAATACGCAAACATAACTTTCATTGAACATTACTGCTATAATGACCGTGTAGTTTGTAATCAAACTCATTTATAGATCATATATGAGTAATGCCATACGCTAGTCACAGCGCAGACACAGCTTGCCATAACCAGGCACCATCACCCCAATCAAACTTTATCACGACCACCAAAGCAGTCCTTGTGGTGCCTATTGTGTAGACACGGCGATTAGTTCTTCTTCACAATCTGTTTACTGCGAGCTCAAAAGGCTTGAGTTGTCGTATGGCTCCTGTGGTCGGCTTTGTTGTTTAGATTAATATTTGTTAGAGCCAACACGAATCCTTGCGACTCATCTCCTGAACAAAGTCTTGATACTTTTGACTCTACTTGTTTTTCCTTCTTGGGATGAGATAAATAGTTGTCAACACTTTATTTTTTGTAAGGAGAATCTAATTACTGCCAAGTTCAAATTGTATTAATTTTATTTACTTCAAGTAACTACGTTGGTATGACTTTTTAAGAAAACAATTGTGTATACTATCATGACAGGAAACAACAATGGCAACCTTTTTTTCCTTTTTCTTTCACTCCTGAGCATAACTTTCGTTGCTTAGAATTAATTTAAAGCTAATCAATTATGTTTATTGTGGTAACAATGAAAAAATGATTTATTATATAATATTTTTGAAGTGATATATGCATTTCTTTTTCCGCTCTCAAATAAATTGAGGTCCATCTCGTCGAAGTTTAACGCACAGATATGTTCTGAGAAGCAACCTCAATATCAGTGGAGAGGCCGAATATCAATACAGCAAAAGCACATACTTCCTAAACTCTCGTTATGTACATTGCTGCCATCATTGTGTCGACCGGCGTCCGGTCACCCGACCACAAAACTCCGGAATTGGATGGATCTTCTGGAGCGAACCAACGTGGCCGCACGCCACGATGTCCGTCCACCTCACTGCCGCCCATGGTCTGCAAGTTGCCGCCTATAATGAATAAGATAGACCAGCTGTCATTTCAATAAGATATAGGCCAGCTGTCATTTCAATAAGATATAGGCCAGCTGTCATTTCAATATGATATAGACGGTAGACCAGTTACCGTGTCAATATAAGATAGACAGCTGTCATGTCAATAGACGGTTACCAGTTGCCACGTCTATAGTTATTGTTTCTTATGCAGTCCTCACGCCCAACATTTGTGGGGCATTTTTGTTGCCTGAAGTGGATGCAGGCTTATAGAAGAATTTATCAATTTTGATCACTATACTTCTATATATAGAAGTATAGTGATGTAGACTAACGCCGATTGAAGACAATATATTGTCTACAGATCGGCGTTAGTAGCTGTAGGTGATTGTGTCCATATCAGTGGTTATACTTCTAAATGATTTCTTGATATAAAAGGTTATAGTTTTGGCTGATCAGTCGTTATAACTTTGTGCAATTGTCTTCATGTCAGCGTATAATGTTTTGAGTGATTGTTTTTGTAATGATTTTTAGCTTTAAAAATTTCGTAACAGATGTTTTGGCAACATCAACCCAAATATTGGAAGGGCCTGTCTTACAATTTGATCATTCGTTGATCCTTACTGAAGCCAGCCGCTTGTGTTTTTGGTAAGCGTTTAGGTAGTCTATTTTGTAATAAAATAACTGCGAGAAAGATGTTTAGAATTTTCTTGTCATTGTCTGATCCTATTAGTTGCATGTGTATTGTAATGATGTATTTAAATGTTTGTTTACTTGTAGGAGAACTTCCATCCTCTGTTTCGCATTAATCTTTGGAACCTGGACCGAGCGGAATAAATCCTAACTGAACCCATCGGAAGTTACCGTCAATGAATTAAGGAGAAACCCATCCGTTAGAACTCATTACAGTTCTCTTATGGCAGCGGTTATAAATTTGGGTGATTATTCTTTCATAAACGATTTTAATTTTGGGTGAATGTATTCATATCATTGACTTTAATTGTATTCTCCCTGTCGGTTACCTTTGGTAATTCTTGGATAATGCCAATTCGTTTACTTCGGAACATTCATGAGAGATTGTGTCCACATCATTAATTTGAAATTCTATTCGCGCCATTCATGAGAGATTGTTTACGTGTTTTTCAAGCGTGATTGCAGTCGCATCATTCATGTGAGATTGTGTTTAGGACATTTGCGTTACATTTATGGGTGTTTTTTTTTCACACTGACAACCTAATCTATAAAGAACGTTGAACGCGCTCGAAGGTATGCCGCAGGACGAAACGAAGGTGCAAGTACTTACGCAATCGATAGGAACTTAGAAAACGAGTGAAAACATTGATGTATATTTCTAGTGTGGAACCAAAAATGTGACTTCAATATTAAGGTTTTTCTTTGCAATACTCTCTTGCACAATCTGACATGCTCCACAAGAAAAAAAAATATTCGCAGAAAAATGGGAGTTCGTCTTATTATATCTAACAGAGTTAAAAAATTTGGTATAATTTATTACCGACGAAGGTTCACTTAAATGATTGAACTTTTTAGCCCATCCATTTTTCACTTGAATTTTTCGTGTTACAAACACAACGGATATGAGGCGTAACTTAACCTCAGATGGTTAAAGCCAACTTAATTTGTTGGTTCACCCATCTGCGCAAATGTCACTTGGAAGGAAAAGTTTATTTCTACCAATGCCGGTTAATTTTTGTTATTCACTAATGATGATTAATTTAACGACCAAAAAGTTTTCAATAATGATTTTATTCTCTTGCTATTCTTATATAATGATGTATAATGACTCCCATAAATGAGCGAAAAGTATTCGAGCCGAGCGTTCAGTGCATCTTGAGCGACCGAAAAATTTACCCGAGATAAGCTACGACTAACATTTTTATCGGGAATCAATGTGGAAATACAAGAATGGATGACTAGAAGCAACGTTAAGGGCTGAAGGATGCAATGAATGAAGCACAAGACTCGTCGCATTCAGAAGTCCCATCAGAGGAATAATCTGGACTCGTTTAAATCATTGGGACGACATCAAAGCCGAGGACGATGGGTTCCGAGCGCCGCGATTGCTTTAATCTCAATTTGCCAGTCGCGCTTGATGAACTAAGTTGTTCTGTGAATAGAGAATTGTTCTAGAGAACCGCTCCGCTGGTGGGTGACGTCCCAGCGTTGATGAAGTAAGTTGTTCTGTGAATAGAGAATTGTTCTAGAGAACCGCTCCGTTGGTGGGTGACGTCCCAGCGTTGATGAACTAAGTTGTTCTGTGAATAGAGAATTGTTCTAGAGAACCGCTCCGTTGGTGGGTGACGTCCCAGCGTTACTGAACTAATTTGTTCTGTGAATAGAGAGTTGTTCTAGAGAGCCGCTCCGGTAGAAATGACGTCCCGGCGTTGACGAACTAAGTTGTTCCATGAATAGAGAGTTGTTCTTGAGAGCCGCTCCAGTAGAAATAATGTCCCGGCGTTGCTGAACTAAGTTGTTCCATGAACATTTAGCTTTGTTATTGAGTGATGTATTCACATCATTAAGTCCCGGCGTCGCTGAACAAAGTTTTTTCGGAAGTAGATTTTATAGAGAGCTGCTCTCTAGCTCGTGATTTTAGGCTGGAGTTGATGAACTGTAACTATTCAACTATCGAGAAATATTCTAATGAGATCTCACACTTTCAAATGAGAACGCTCAGGCGGTGTTGATCTAAGTTGCTCTTACAGAGAGAGCTGCTCTTCAGCGCCGCTCCCATTACGTGCCCGCGCATTATATTAAGTTGTTTTACACTAGAAAATTGTTATCAAAAGATACAATTGTATCATGATGTTCCGGCCCGCGTTGATGGATCCGTTCTATTTCCAAGTCATTAAATTTATAAAAATATTTTACGAAGAATTGTTTTCATTGTAATTGATATGAACACAATTACCGTTTATAAGTTTAGGAGTAAATTTTGGTTATCTGACAGTGAATCACGATCGAATATTAATAATAATAATGCATATTGATTCTTAACAGAATTAGGATTTTCTGTTGCCTGCTCATTCCCAGTTTCATCATTAACCATGTTGTTTTTCTGTTATGAAATTTCAGTATTTTTTCGATGAAGAGAGAAAACACAGCGCAAGCAAGACACGATATATGTGACCATGCATGCAGATGTGAGTATACGCTGCACAGTGACCATGAAGATGTGATGATACGCCGCGCTATCATCACATCACTAGATGCGATGATAGGCGTTAATTAAGACTCACTGCCAGATTAGTTTGTTCCCTCAGACTTCAGAGGGCCGTTCTTCCCTCGCACAGCCCTCGCGCCGCTCCCCTCACGCCTGTGTATAAGAGGGGCAACGAGCTCCCTTTCTCATGGCCTGCATGTATATGCGCTCACATTTGAAGTCAGCTTAAATCGACCGCAGCTTTGTGACCAGTTCCTATGAATTATATTGTTCCAAAAAAGAGAGATTTGAAAACAAAATTACGATGCTGAAAATGTATCACGCATCTATATTGTTGTAGGCAAACAATTTAGAATTATCTGTTACAAAATCAATCCCTGAAACCACGCTCACAGAATCAGCGTTCAAAAAACTTCAAAATACAATATTCAAATCGTGGATGTTCTAATCGCAGAAAAAAATAATACTGTAATAAAAAATATTTGAACAATTTTACCACAAAAAAATTAATGCTAGCACTGAAACTCTAGTTGGACAAGATAAATTTTGTTTTCGAAATTCTGGTTACGCAGCATTTGATAGTGAAAACAAATTCGCACATATTATTGATAACTATGGAAACTAGATCAAACGTAAAGCAAAAATATTACCTTATTTTAGAATCATAGGAATTTATAATTTTTCCGACTCGTCAGCTTTTCACTGTCAATTTTTACTGACATTCTAACATTAGAAACAATATAAGTAAGCAATGGTACATTAGATGGTAATTCAACATTCCGATTATTTTATTCAACATATTTTAGTTGTATTAATTTGGTCTACATCAACTGTAGTAAACTAACCCAAGCTTTAAATACGCTGCACTATTTTAATCCCCCTTGATGACAGACATTTTATTTGTTTTATTTTTTGCGTCAATGAAAATTAATTGACCGCTTATGATTGCTCGATTCAAGACATCTTGAAATCGACACCTTATGTTTCAGTTTTTAATGCAATCTTCGACGCTACATGTTATATTCATAATATTACATTTATGTTTATATAATGTTTATATAATGTTTATATTGTAATTGTGGAGTTGGAAGCTGCAACTATTTTTCGCTTAACATCGTTGTAACGATCGAACTACAACCGATGGATGTTCCATTGCTACGTACCCGATGCTGCAAATATTATGCACAATTCGTTATTTGTAACGTAAATGCCACTAGCTGAGTAGTAATAACACTCATGTCGCCAGCCTACAATGGAAACGACCGATTTAAAAAAAAAATAACTGAACCCTAACTGAAAGTGAGACCGAAGCAACTAAGTGGGAGCGAAGCAACTTCGCAGTCATTATGTGGTCATCGAGTTCTACAAATCGTAGTTCTGGCCAGTATAATATAAAGTATATGGTTGTATTGCCGATCGAGGGGCGAGTTGAGTGTGCAGTATCTATTAAGGGGCGACTCGTGTGTCGTTGACAGTATTGCAATTACGTCCCTTGTGCAAAAGAAGCATGAAGCTGCAATTAAAATTGCCGTGCAATTCCAAATTAATCTTAATTCTATTTGAAGGATGAGGTTGCAATTTAGATACACTCTATCATGTCTCTAGCTCCGTTGCCCGCCGCTCTGGCAAGTCACAAAGGTAGAAGCAGCTGCTAATTACGAACTTTTCCATTATGCCCCGGGTATCCGAGCTGCAGTATTGAAGACCTGCTCATCAAAAGTCCACCGTCCCATAAAACAGAATAAAGCGGATCATCCTTTGATGGCTCGTTGTAATTAATTAGAAGCATTACCACAGATTAACTTACCGGAGGGCTGAGCCTCCCTCTGCCCGCCCTCACATCGTTGCCATTTACTGCGGCACGACATGCGCCAAAAAAATATATTAGCTGGAAATTTTTTTCATGCAATTTTTCAAATTTAAATGTTTGAAGGAATCGCAAACAAGTTTATATTCAAAATTAAATTTTTTACCAGGAAAATTATTTCAAAATTTGACGGCTTCTGTTGAAGAATCGCCAGCACAATTTTCGAGGGTAAGAACGAGTGGCTTTAGGCTGAGCGAGAGGCGGGGCTTTCCCCTTAGATGGGCGGAGACTCCTGCGAAGTGAGAGGGAGTTCTATGGCGCTGCCATCCAGAATAATATATTATAACTGGATTATATATACAGAAATAACTAGCAATCATAACCAAAATTCATCCTTGGTCTGAAACCTAAATTATTGTAGACTGTAATAAGGCCTAATTACTGGACTTTATTTTGAAGAGAATAGAGCAATATAAGACTTGATTTTTTATAGGCTTCAGCTCTATATTTATTTTTAGCGATCCCGAGCTCCGCGATCGAGTCGAGAATGCCTGGCCTGATGGCTTCCCTCGGCATTATTTGCACAAGGACAGCCAAGGGACGCGCATCTCTTACTGAGCTCCGAGGGTATCGTGCGACGCTGACATCGAGCTGACACTCAGGTGAGGGTTACGTTACCACATCTGATGTCAGGTTACTAATGGTTGGAAATGACTGCCATTTATCTCAATTTATGTTATTAGGTAAATTTAAAAACATATGTTTCATATATTACTATGTTTTTATATATTTAGCATGGATGTTGTCAGTGAATTTTGGATGAGAAACTTCATGCAGTGAAAACGACAACGACCCGTTTCTCTCATAATTGAATCATGATAAAATAAAAAATAATAATAAATAATTTCTAGGGTAAATAGGTTGCTATTTTCCTGAAATATTATTTTTTAACGAGAAGGGCTGAATTAATATAAACTAATTATATAATAATTACAAAAACTTCAGCACGTATCACAAGGTCAGAGCCCAATCATCCCAAGTTTCTAAAAAAATCACTCGTCTAACTGTTGCTGTCATATGAAATAAATTTATTCCCTCATTCAGTGAAATTTAATCCTAATAATTTCATGTAAGAAAGCTCGCAAAAAAATAGCAAATTAATTTTCTATTTACAACATATCAAATGGTTTAATAACAACTTAAAATTTTCAATCATAAGTGCAATATATCTCATTTTAACCAAGAGCTTTCAGTTCCATGTTATTCCATGCACGATTTCTATTAGTGAGCTCATCACCCATTCGTCAATTAATACTTGGATTAAAAAATTTAAATTATGAATATGTCTAAAAAAATGTTTTTCTTCATTCTCGCGTTTTATATTTTTGACAAGAAATTTATTTATGTAGTATATTCTCGCCGACACATAAAATGCTTTTCGCATCGACGTCTAGGGTTGAGACATGGCGGGCGGGTACCTTGGAACATCGGCTGCAGGTCTGCCTCATATCTCCACGGAGATACTCATGGATGAGTATATGTTTGGTCGTCGCCGGCAGGTGATTAGCTGCATTTAACCGTGTATTAATTAGACAACAATTATTAATAATTGATAATATTAATAATTAGACAATAATTACAATAATAATGATTAGACAATAATTATTAATAGCAATGATTAGGTAATAACTATTAATAATAAAGACTTGACAATAGTTATTATTAATAATAATTAGACAATAATTAGCAAAATCTAACTATGAATTGTTGTCATATGATCCCGTCGAAATATATAAACTATGAGGTAATGATATAGGTAAGTTGTATATTATGGGATAGGTAATATATTTAACGCTTCAAGCAGCGTATTAGGAAGAAGGCGAGTCACACGTTCTAATGACCCGTGAACGCTTGATTCGAAAGATAATACCTGTTCGGATAACGCATCATGATCAACAACATTCGTGAATAAATATTAAACTGAGATTAATCTTGCTGCAAAATCCACAGTTAAAATTGCGCGAGTTGTTGGCACAGTATTAAATGCTTCATGATGCTTTCTCCTGGCATTTTACGCTAGGCCTCGGATCTGTTGTTGACATTCAACTGCAGGAATATAATGAAACAAGTTTCAACGAATGAGCTTGCTTAGTCATTTCTATTCATCTTCGATAGGCCTACTTTTTATCGTTCTAAATTTATTGTTACCAGCCATCGCCTTTCATGATTGTTACCAGAGTAATTTCTGTATCACTGTTACATAATATCATTGTATAATGGTACCATCACTCAATAGAGTGCGTCTCACTCGCACCACATTCACCACACATTTCATTGTACTTCGCAGCGTCGCAACCGCACCACATTCACCACACATTTCATTGCACCTCTCAGCGTCGCAACCGCACCACATTCACCACACATTTCATTGCACCTCTCAGCGCCGCAACTACATCACATTCACCACACATTTCATTGTACCTCTCAGCGGCGTAACCGCACCACATTCACCACACATTTCATTGTACCTCGTAGCGCTGCAACCGCACCACATTCACCACACATTTCATTGTACCTCGCAGCGCCGTAACCGCACCAAATTCACCACACATTTCATTGTACCTCGCAGCGCCGTAACCGCACCACATTCACCACACATTTAATTGTACCTCGCAGCGTCGCAACCGCACCACATTCACCACACATTTAATTGTACCTCGCAGCGTCGCAACCGCACCACATTCACCACACATTTAATTGTACCTCGCAGCGCCGCAACTACATCACATTCACCACACATTTCATTGCACCTCGCAGCGTCGTAACCGCACCACGTTCACGGCGCAGCAGCTGAGCGAGCTGGAGACGCTGTTCCAGCGCACGCATTATCCTGACGTCTTCCTGAGGGAGGAGGTCGCCTGCAGGATCAGTTTGTCTGAGGCCAGGGTCCAGGTTAGCCTATTAGTTATAGTACATAAGGTTTTCTCAAATCATCTTTACTTTACATCATATTAGCAGGAAAATAAAAAATTTATTATGAAAACGCTTCTCATTCAGTTACTCACAAATTAATTTTCAGAGGCATCTTATACCATTGGGTAAGAAATAGTTCTGAAATTCTTAAGCTTCATACCCCGTGAAGTCTGGACAACCATGTTTTCGAGTAGTGTGACTTGCATGTAATCAGTGAAATATTTGCTTGAGTTTTTTATTCTAAAAAATACTCAGTCGAGTAGCACATGTGTTATTTACACAAATTGTGTAAATATAGTAAAACGATGAATGTGAACCTGTGAAATATGAAAGGAAACTTCAGCAGAACTAATCCTTTTTTTCATACTTTGCAACGATTTAATTACTTTTGTTGCATTCAAATACTTCATTCTTATATAATATTTTATGTAAAAAAATGGCTTTCAAGTTTTTAGGGCTGTCATTGACACGACATGAAGTGAAGTAATTTATTCATATTATTCGTGGCTTCACTTAATATAATTGAGCGATGGATCAGTAAATTGGTGTGATAATAGTGGCATCCAGGGGCGTCTCTATAGGTTGTAAGGACAGGAGGCAAAGCCCCTAAGTTTTTTTAACTATAATGTTATATAATGACTGATTGTATGACTATTTATTCAAACTTATATTCAGAACTTTTTTCATTACATTTATTGGCCTTTTGTAAAAATGAAAATGTCATGAATGAAGTAATAATTGTTTAGAAGTGTTTAAGAATATTTAGCTAAATCCCATAAAACAAGCCAGATGACGCCACTCGTGGTACCCTATATAGAGGTACTTGTGTCATTTACTGTGATGTGTTGGCACTGTAGCGGGCCTACTTTTGACCACGCTGTCAGTTTTAAGTGGCCGCATTTCTCCACTTATAACTGAAGATATGAAGTTTAGATACGCATCATTTGTAGAATTATTCATTACTGAACTTTTTGGATGAACACGACGAGCTGCTATAACACGCTCATGACAGCATATACCCCTAGTAAAAAATTTTCATTACTGCCAGGGCCAAAATCTTGGAAGCTCAACTGTGTGTTCTTAAATACCGCCATCATGGCGCCAGGCCCATTATTCACTCAGTGCCCATTCCGGTGTCAGGTTTTTCAATAAACTTTTCACTTTAAAAAGCTTTATACAGTAAAACTAAGAAGCTTGTAGTTTCTAAAAAAAACAGCTTTGAAAAAATTTATTATTTTTAAGTCATATACTTCATTTTTCATAATACGATTACATGATTGAAATGAGCAACGTTTGTCGTTCGACATCGACCGATAAAATTAAGTAGCACACGAGAACTGTCGCCAGCAACGTGAACTTCGTGAAGTCGTGAACGCGGTGTAGTGTCATGTATATACAATATATTCCCTCCGGCCGCTTTACCCTAAATCGGGATAACATTTCAATATTTAACGAGTCGAACAACAAATTTTGCTCTAAAGGAAGTGTAGAAAGAAGAACCGTAAAGGATTGGCTAGGTTTTGTCATCGATGTTGCTTGAACCTTTGACAATTTTTTTTAATTTGATCAAAAAGTGAGTGAGGTGCCAGGGCAAAGTTGGACATGTATGACACTCACACCGCTTTGAGTAATGCCTAGTAAGTACAACCGTCATTGAATAAAACGATCATAATTTACTGGAGGAATTTCGTGAACTGCACCACAATATGAAACAATATATTGTGTGGTACACAATTTTATGATCCTCACCTGAAATATCCAAATTTTTTAGACCTTTTTTGTATAACCGAAGGTATATGTACATTGTTCAATGCCTGTACTCAGGCAATGCGCTTCATCACAATAATGTCAAGCAGTGCCATCCCAAAATTATAGTGACCTGAACATTAATTTATTAAAAACTTAAATGTCATCAGTTGCTAGTCTTGTCTGGTGTCAATCTGGCGTCTCATTCTATTCAATATAATTATAATGAATAGAATGAGACGCCTGATTGGCACCGGGCAGGTCTGCCAATCAACATATTACATGTTAATTATGCATGTTATGATGGGGATTTGAAATTTATGCCTTGGAGCTACAAGCATTATTTATTTTGCTGTCACGTACTTATCAGGTATTTTCTCCTCTTTCATCCTTGAATCATGTTTTCATGCCATGCAGCAGCCTGTGGTTTTAAAATAGAGCAAAATAAATTCAGATATTTTTGTCTTATAATTAATGAATTTACTGTCTAAGTACCACGTAAGCTCAAAAAATTATTAAAGTCAATTCTCATCTATTTCCATTGTATGACGGCGCCATTACATGAGCGGGAAAGATGATCATGGTTCGCTCAAATACCAGCGTCTCCCAGACAGCCTGAGCAGCTGCTCCTTTTGGTTATGTTACGCGCATTCGGCCCGTCGTCAAGCAACGACCGCAATAAGCTCTTAATTAAAAGCCGAATAGATTAGGTGGCCGAATTGCACCTGATTCACCTCTAAGCCGAGTGAATGGAGCCCGGGGCAACCCAGAATGAAATATGAAATTCGACTGGGTTAGTTAGTAGCTGGGCTCCGATCTTTGCTTTCATAATTAGTTAGCACTGTAAATATATGCTACGGTTTAAACCGTAGTGCTATCTGTTCACTTATCGTAGTTTCATATGTGACTTCTTTTGTAATGACTAAACTAAAAATGAATAAAATCACTTTAAAAGTCAAAATTCAAAGACAGACATAAAACCTAAACAGGACCTAACATTATATCGAAATAAACAGGACTAGATTGGAACAACTTAGTCCTAGGGGTA
Organism: Hyalella azteca; assembly: GCF_000764305.2. Lineage (NCBI taxonomy): Eukaryota > Metazoa > Arthropoda > Malacostraca > Amphipoda > Hyalellidae > Hyalella > Hyalella azteca. The sequence goes on from NW_025946654.1 coordinate 87,828, forward strand.
CGACAAGAATATAAAATCCTAGCGATTTACTATTTCCAGATGTCTCAATAATGCGTTTAGCTCATATAATCTGGAAATAGTAAATCGCTAGGATTTTATATTCTTGTCGTACCCCTAGGACTAAGTTGTTCATAACTAGTCCTGTTTATTTCGATATAATGTTAGGTCCTGTTTAGGTTTTATGTCTGTCTTTGAATTTTGACTTTTAGAGTGATTTTATTCATTTTTAGTTTAGTCGAACTGATGATGGAGCTGGACTCCGAAACGTTTTCAATATCGATATGGTGAATTTTCTTGGCGTTTTCTTTGCTTTTAAATTCCTTGTGAACTTGCGATATAAGCAGACTAATGATATAAGTTCTTTTGTAATGTGAGAATTTTTGTTAGTCACAAATTAATCCTCGATTCCTTAAAGTCACATTATCGCCTCAAGTTATAGAATATAATTGGGCCCCTTACACTTGATTAATTTTTCGTCATCCGTGAATGTTTATGGCCCGCAGGCAGAGACTCGGAGTAACGTACATGTAGCATATTTGCCCCGCTCCAGCACATAATGACTCAGAAACAACACTGTTAGAAAGTTTTTTTAATACCATTCAACTTGGAAAGCATTTACATTGCTTGGGATGATTCAAAACCAATTTAAACATAGGTTTCTATATACCTCGGTTTTATATGCGCTAAAAATTATATTTCCTTCAAGATATATTTTCATTATATCGTTATCGAAGTTCAAATTTGTCTTTATTTTACTTTTATTCTCCGTTAATAATATTTCAGTTCATTAGTTGAACATTAGATTTCTTAAAGAACTTCCTCTAATCTATTAACACATAATCTTGTTTCACGAAAACATACTTAAATATCGCGACAAAATTCCGTAGAGTTTGGCATTGTTCGACTTACTTTATCAAGTCATATGTTGTTGTAAAATTTACGTTCTATTAATTATTTTTACATTCAGAGTTTAGGATTTCAATCCTTTTAAAATTCATGGTATGTTCTGAATCAGTTTGAGACTAGGATGGGAACAGAGCACGACACTCTAGTTATGATTCCAGTATTTGCTTGTCTTGCAACACGAATTGATGTCACTAAATTCTGCCCATGTTCGCTCGTAAATTAAATAGTAATTCTCTTTTCTTTGGCATTATATTTCGGCAATAGTGTTTTTTCAAATCCTTATATTCACAGCATTTCGAAAATTTCCACCCTTTGATTAACTAATCAACAATACAACCTCCTCCAGGTATGGTTCCAGAACAGACGAGCTAAATGGCGTAAGCAAACCCGAATGCAGTTCATGCAGGATGCCTGGAGACTGCGCTACCTGGGCATATCACCTCCATCTTGGCTGACTCGTTCGTCATCCACCTCCTCAAACGCCTGCACTACCACCCCTCCTTCACCCTCTTCCCCATCATCAGGGCCGTCGTCCCCTTTACCAGGACACATAAATGACGCACGTGGAGATGAAGATCTTAATCATACCAATAAATCTACCGAGAACAGTGCCAGGACTTCCCCGCCCTCACCCCCGCCAGTAACACCTCTCAGTGAGCCCTCAGTTCCGTCGCAGGATGTACCGGCGGTCCAGCAGCTCAGCAGTCCCACTCCCGGGTCACAGCTGTCGCATAGCGACCGTCTGGCTATGGCCAACAGGTGCGGTTGTCAAGCCTCAAATTTAAAAATTAATATTTTCGTTAAATGTATAATTCAGTCGAAATCATGGCTTGGTTGGAACATGCATGTCAGATCTGGAGATGGATATTTTAACTCATTCTATGTACTGACAGGTCTTATGGTTAGATTCATTAAATGCTCATCGCTTGGGAGATCGCATGATAAATGTTGTGCTCACGATTATTCTATCATTTTATTGTGTCAATTTATAGCTTGAACGCCGCTGCAGTCGCTGCCACACTTCGCTGGACTCAGCAATACCCCACAAGTCCCCACAGTACCCATCCCTCTCCTTCCCTGCTACCTTCCCCAACCCAAAGTAAATCCTCGCAATTCTCTCCCACAACGTCCTTTCTCCAATCGTCTGCTCAAACCCCTTCAGCTCCTATTTATTCACCCAGCCTCTCGTTCCCCACCACTCCCTCGAGTCTATCATCAGCCTCTCCTCTTCTTACCCACCACTCTTCCTTGCTGCATCCCCACACCAACTTCCCCCACGTGGGGTGTCTGGGGCCGGGGATCTGCCCGTGTCTGCACCCTGGCCATCTTGCGGACCCCCGTTTGCTGCCGCCAGCGATGACAGGCGCTATGCCGACTGTAAGCGTCCATATTTCTCTATTGACTATTTCCTGACGTTGTACTACTGATTATATACTTCTTACTTCTATTGTGGATGTAAAATATTGTTTCAAGCAAAATTATTCCAAGTTTTGCCCGTTAGCCTGTGTAAATGATATTATATTTCCAGGGAGGAAGTCAACTGCTGACCACGCCTCACCGGCCGTATCTGAGCCACGTGTTTCAGGAGCTTCAAAATGTGTCTTCTGTAGCGCTTCCAATAATTCCACCCGCTTCAGAAGCTGCCTTGTCGTCAGCCAAAACGTCAGTTTCACCTGAACCTAAAGCTCTGCAAAATTTTAATGCTCGAAAAGAGTCGAGTAGGGACTCAAAGTCGAGCCACGATGAATCATCAGCTGAAAAAGTGGCCATCGGAAGCGACAAGGAAACAAAAAAATTTCGACAGTTGGACTATAAGTTTTCGAGTGTGCAGAAAGAAGAAGAAGACGCTGATGATCCTCAAATTAATGTAGAGAACGAGACTAAAGATGATTTGACTCCTGCCGACCTCTCCATCAAATCATCTGAAAAAGAATAAGTTTTCTATTATTAAATTGCTTTGCATTTCCTATGCATTGCAAAGTTAATCAAGAAAATTTGACACGGACTAGTTTTGTTGAAAAATAAAAGTGTTGTAGTTTAAGATTAACTTTATATTCACTTTGCGATTCATTTGCTTGTCACGTTAAAAAGTGTCAAGCATGTTACTGTTGTATCAGCGCTATAGGTCATTGCAGATTTACATAATAAAACATTTATAAAGATTTTGTTCCCGTCAGAGCGAGCGCGCAATACACATAAGGCACTAACTAGCTGTTACAAGCCTTCAAAGCAACCTCTGCACATAGTTTCAGATTATACTCCTTCGGTATTAATATGGTATTGACATTAATTCAACATCGATGAAATTTTCAAATCGATCTTGTGTACATTTGTCAAATGTTACCAAATGAAAAGATGTAAACATCGCGTAATCTATAAACGTATACAGGTTTTTATCTTGTCTGCCCACATTCCATCTCATTTGACAATCGGACCAAATGAAAAATTTTATTGTTTAGAAATTTCTGACTGTATAAATACATTTATAAATTACTTTCAATTTTGATGATGTGATGCAAGTCTACTTAAATGTGTGTACAGATCATACAAATCTTAACCATTACACGCATGTTAATGAGTAAATATACGAAGAGAGTGAAATTCGTGAAGCGAGTACCATTAATTATTGTATTCCAGTTAACCCTCATGTAAGATTTGCCTGTTACTGCATCCTCTTCCTCATAAAAAACTTGTAGGTGTTACCAATATTTAGTTACGTTAATCAATTTCGTCATGTTTACACGTAGTCAATATGTTAAGAAATTAATTTTTTTATTTAGTGTGATAAACACAGCGAATTGGTTGAATGTCTAATAAAGTAATTTACAAGCCGCTGTCGGCAACATTCCTAACTATATAAATAGGAAGTAGCGTGATAGCGGCAATTATCTTAACTAGATACATAAAGGAGTCGGCGTGATAACGGCAACTACATAATACATATCTTGACGAGGATATGGAGTCACGTGATAACGGCTACGATAAGTTGAACTTAACCAGACATGTATAACAGTCAGCGTGATGTATAGCAATTATATGTGTAATTGTATCGTATGATACTTTATTTATAAGTATCATATGATATTTTTTGGGACATCTTGGAAATGCGCTGATATCCAGCACATTGAACATGACTCTTTGAAAATTGTCTTTGTAATGCTTGAACTTTACTGTTGATAAATGCGGTCATACAGATGATTTGCTAATCCATGTTTTTATATTTTATTCAGAATAAGTCTTATTTCATCCGTTGAAGAAGTAGATGAGCGTTTGCCGCTGTACAGATGCCTGGGGAAAAATAACAATTTGTATATGTAATTATCGTGTCTTTATATTAATTGGCTTTGTGAAGTAATCCTGGTTTCATTTGAAATGTTATGTCAAATGTTATGTCCGTGACAAAAAACGGATTGCGCAAAAAATGTAAATAATATTATAGGGGCAACATGGGGCAGCGCGCCCCCCCCTTTTTTTAAACAAAATTTTTGATGAAGTTTTAATTTATACGAGGTGGTTCTTTGTTTTGTTTAAAGGTACAACTAATGAGGAATGCATAATGTGAATTAAGCGCCTATAGAGTTATTCAATTTTTAATGAAACACTATTTTGTAAAAAGTGTCAAAATGGGCCCATTGCCCCACCCCTGGGGCAATGGGCCCATGGGCTTGGGGCAAGGTGCCCACCCTTGGTCCCTTTACCACAATTGCATATTTTTCGTTTAAAAATGACAAAGCAACACTTTACAATTAAAAATAAGAAAAATTTAATAAAAATATGACATTTATTCATTTATTAACAACTCAAAAATTCATATCCTTAACTTGAAAAAATATACTCTTGGCTTAAAAAATCTATCACTGACGTGAAGAAAAATATTTCATTGAATAAAAATATATATCATTGACTTGAAAAATATATACCGGCGATAAAAAATTCGTCCTTGACATGATAAAATGTATCCTTGACTGGAAAAAATATATTTAGTTGATCAGAAAAAAACTTCGTTCCAGTTTCGTCCATAATCCAGATATTATGTGCAGAGAATTCTTACCTAATCGTGATTTCAGCCAACACCATAAAAACTCATAAACTTTTGGCTCATTGGTATTGACTGAAATCAACTTTTGGCAAGGTTGGCAAGGCAAGAGTCAATTACTCGATAAGGGGTCATAAATACTCATAACTAGAAACTAAACCTGCTGGCTTGAGGCGCCAAATCAAAAAATCATGCAATATGAAGTGTAATTTGTAATTCAAAAAGCTAGTAATAGTTTAGAAAAGGTCATTGAGACAAATCTAATGATGTATAACACAAGACTTCACCATGGGCGCTTTGCCCCGTGACACGCGTGGGCCCGTTGCTCCACTAGGTATCATTTCAATTTATATCGTGTCAACATTTATTTTAAAAGCTAATAGTCTAAACTTGATCTTAAAATTATCCCTATAAATATTACTTTCAAAATATAATTCACAGTAATTTCAAAAGTTTCATCTACAGTAATCGAAAACAGTTTTATTTAGCAGCAAACAAATTTTTATCTGGGCTAAAACAGTTATTCACAAATAACTTAATAACGCAAGCACTTAGCAAAACGTAAATCCGTACACTTCATCCCAGTGAAACTGTCGACCGGCGGTAAAGAACACGGACAATATCTGCCATACTTAGCGAGAAACCCGCTATGGGCCCATGACCCACAGTGGGCTCGCTGACCCATGTTACCCTACGTTTAAAAATTACTTTTTAAAGACAACACTTCTAAGGAATCCAGTGTCTCCAATGTTACATATGTACAATGAATTTCTCATTTTATTTTCGAATATTAAAAAAATTAATTTTTCCACTTTTTATAAAATATAAAATTTTGTTTCAAAATTATTTATTCTGTCAATTGATTCATGCATTGCCTCTGACTTCACACAAGCGTGCAAAATTTTAGATCAATTGGACAGGTAATAGTGTCAAATATCAGTTAAAAGATTTGTAGCTGACAAAATTATTTTTTCATTTTTTTAATATTGAAAAAAAAACTAATTTTTAAAATCATTTATTTTATTATTTGATTCATGCGTTGTCTCCAACTTTACGCAAGTGCGCAAAATTTCAGATCGATAGGATAAGTAGAAGTGTGTTAAATTTCGATTATGAGATTTGTAGCAGACAGACAGACAAACAAGAAGTGAAATTAAAGAGAAGTGTTGTAATAATAATATACGTTTAAAAATTACATTTTAAAGACAACACTTCCAAAGAATCCAGTATCTCCAATCTTACAGATGTACAATGAATTTCTCATCTAATTTTCGAAAATTAAAAAAATGTACTTTTCAATTTTTCTAATATATATAAATTTTTTTAATACATAATTTTTCTCAAAATTATTTATTCTGTTAATTGATTCATGCATTGTCTCTGATTTCACACAAGTGTGCAAAATTTCAGATCAATTAGACAGTTAAAAGTGTGTCAAATATCAGTTATAAGATTTGTAGCTGACAAAATATTTTTTCAATTTTTTTAACATTGAAAAAAAAAATAATTTCTAATTTTTTAAAATCATTTATTTTGACATTTGATTCATGCATTGTCTCTAACTTTACACAAGTGTGCAAAATTTCAGATCGATAGGATAAATAGAAGAGTATTAAATTTTGATTACAAGATTTGTAGCAGACACACAGACAGACAAACAGACAAGAAGTGAAGTTAAAGAGAAGTGTTGTAATAAAAACTGGCATTGAACGCGATCGTGTCCATTTGCAGATATGAATCAATCAACATAAGCTAAATTGACGTATTTTCTGGTGAAAATTGAAATTTTCTAATGTTTTTATGTCGACTTAATCGCATCTTTTCAATTGAAAAAAATTGACATTTGAGGCAAACCTGTTGTTATTAATCCACAAAATGATCGCCAGTTTCTGACACAAAAATATACCATTGTCTGTTTCGTATAGCTGCCGTTACTCAGTTAAATTTTTCACGGCCAGGAGCCAATTATTTTGAAAGCTCTCACCAAAACACAACATCTGTCATCAATTAGTTCCGACTGAACAAGTTCGCAACATTTATAAAAGAAATGAAGTTTGCTGACGCCTTAACAACGTTTAAACAGTTTGCCGTGTATATTTGTCAATGTCGCGGTGAAAAAAGTTCAGTATCGATTCATCGACTATATAGATTATTTGTTAATAAAATGAACTTTGAAGAATACAAAAACTGTTTGTTTTGTTATGATGCATCAACGAACTTTGATGGCCTTGCCATTGTATACATCAACGCACGTTCATGTATCATTTCTTATAATTATATTATCTAAGAAGACGATAGAGCTACTATTGAGTACCGCAGTGGGTCTTCTGAGATGGAAAGATGTAGCCTCAATCATGTTTGGTTGTTGCAGTTGGCTCGGCTTCTACTTAGAAATCCTGGTAAAGCTAGACGCAGCACGCGTTTAAAGTTCGATAAATATATTCGGGATCTTGAAGTAGCACCTCGAAAGTAGCACTTTAAGTGGCTGCTCTTGTACCTAGAGCTTTCGTCATCGGTTACGGTTCAATCATTGTAGATCCTCTTCTTCGGAGTTTGACAACTGGACGGTTATAAATAGCTGCGGTGGATAGATTAGCAGCATACCATCGTGGTGAAACTTTTATAGCGATAGCTACCCGTGGTACTCTCTCACCTTCTTCAAACTATGACGTCACCTGAGTAAACGATGCTATGAGTTCGTATCCACTTAAATCCGTTGAAAGTTATGCAATAGGTTTTGTATTCCTTAGGCAATTTGTAGGTCCTATTTTGGTCAAAATCGTATTAATGAAGTTTTTGTACTGATGATGAAGCTGGACTCCGATAAGTTTTCACTGCAGACAAAATGAATTTTTTGTCGTTTTCTTTGATTTAAATGCTTAGTTCATATGACAAGTTGCAACGAATCCGTCATTTCCTAATCTAAAGTAGAATTGACGTTTCATATAAATTTAAAAACAACCCACACTTTATCTAACTATGACAATCTGGAATTTTGGAATTTATGCAGAATTTGTCACAAATTTTCATAAAACATCGAACGAGTATAAATGCATTGACCAAACCTTCATTACTGCATTTCTTCTAACAATAATTAATGCTCTGTGAGTAGAAGGCCGTAGACTGATTTTCGGATAGATAAAACATAGAATAAATTTTCATCTAAATGCATTACCTAAATATTGATCGAAAAGAGGGCTAACTAGTTTCCACGTTGATTAAAATGATTAGATGTGCTATACTGATTTTTAAAATGTGTTCTATTTTCATGTAAATAAAAAAGCACTTTTTGCCCTCATGTGATGGTGCCCTCATTTTGATGGTGACTTCGAATCTTAATTCCGCACCAAAGAATGGGCAACTCAGACGTCGTCCACCGCATGTAGATTGGGTCTCTATAAACAAAATTAGCGGAGCCTCACATACACGACATACATACGACATTCACCAGATGCAAACGATCAGTCACATGTAGGCTATATCAATCATACAGGTGATTTTTTCGTCACAAGAAAACGATCACTTATTCAGCACATGCGACCGATCACTTATTCGCCACATGCAACCGATCACTTAGTCGCCACATGCACACGATTAATTATTCGCCACCCCATACGATTAATTATTTGCCACGGGCAAGCGATCACTTATTCGCCACGTGTGAGCAATCACCTATTCGCCACATGCACACGATTAATTATTCGCCACATGCATACGATCAATTATTCGCCACGTGCGAGTGATCACTTATTCGCCACGTGCACATGATTAGTTATTCGCCATATATATACGATCGACTATTCGCCTCCTGCAAACGATAAATTATTCGCCGCAATCGATCAATTATTCGTCAACTATTCACCAATCAGTCAAATATTTGTCACATACAAACGTATACGTATAACTCTCATTGGATGTGCTATACTGATTTTTAAAATGTGTTCTAAATTCATGTAAGGAAAATATCACTTTTGCCTTCGTGTGATGGTGCCCTCATTTGATGGTGACTTCGAATCTTAATTCCGCACCTAAGATGGGCACCTGAGACGTCGTCCAACGCATTTAGATTGGGTCTCTATAAACAAAATTAGCGGAGCCTCACATACACGACATACATACGGCATTCACCAGATGCAAATGATCAGTAACATGCAGGCTATATCAATCATACAGTTCATTTTTTCGTCACAAGAAAACGATCACTTATTGCGATCAATCACTTGTTCGCCACGTGCATACGATTAATTGTTCGCCATACACATAAGATCAATTATTCGCCACGTGCGAGTGATCACTTATTCGCCACGTGCACATGTTTAGTTATTTATAGTTATTATTAGTGATTAGTTTATGCGAATTTCGCCATATTCGCATGATTAGTTATTATATATATGGCGAATAACTAATAATGTGCACGTGGCGAATAAGTGATCACTCGCACGTGGCGAATAATTGATCTTATGTGTATGGCGAACAATAATCGTATGCACGTGGCGAATAAGTGATCGGTTGCATGTGGCGAACAAGTGATCGATCGCAATAAGTGATCGTTTTCTTGTAATCGACTATTCGTTTTTCTACGATCGACTATTGGCCTCCTGCAAACGATGAATTATTCGCTGCAATCCATCAATTATTCGTCAACTATTCGCCAATCAATCAACTATTCGCCACATACAAACGTACACGTATAACGATCATTTATCCGTCACTCAATAACGACCGCAAAAATGCACAAACTGGTAACCCAGTCTGCTTTTCTTACAAGTTTAAGTTTGATTACACGGGTCTGAAAAAAATCTGAAAATTGTTTTTATTTCTGATAGGGTGACTGTTTTTTTTTTGCACTGATTTCATTTTAGGTCACGATAACTTCAATTAATGCCTTGAAAGGGCATTAATTGACATTGCTACACTGACAATAGCAGACATTGAACTATCATTTTACATTTAATTGAATGTGTATAGCACCTCACTTCCCACCACAATATCGATGAATTTTTTATAATTTTAACGACGTCAATATTTTAAGCTTTCCGTTTCCATGCTATGCGATTAATAAAGCGTGGAAGTGTACATCCAGCACTAAGTATAAGTGGGTATCAAAATTTGTTAGAAACAAGAAAATAGCTAAATATTTTTAATCATAAAGTGTTAGACAATAATTTACTGTCGACGTGTCAAGTGTTCATGAAATAAAATCACGCAGGATAACAGCGAATAACATCACCATTGCCTGCCAATTATTTGGGAATGTGAAGTTTTTACGGGAAAATTATAGCAGAAGTATTTCCGTTCGTTTTATTTTGCCGCTGTTATAATGCATTTTTTTCGAACAACATTGCCAATCACTATTCATTAAAACGAGCGACAACTATCTCGAAATCCCAGCAATCATTAGACGTCGACTCAACGTCATTAAAGACATTACGACGTAATCAACCAGCAATCGATGTTACAGCGTTAGTGGCGCGGTATGGCTAAAAGTGTGTTAAATGTTGATTATAAGATTTGTAACAGACAAAATTATTTGTCAGTTATTAAATATTGACAAACAAATTTAATTTTAAAATTATTTGTTTTGTCATTTGATTCATGCATTGTCTCCAACTTTACGCAAGTGTGCAAAAATTCAGATCGATAGGATAAGTAGAAGCGTGTTAAATTTATATTGCAATATTTGTAGCAGACAGACAGAAAGACGTCTCGGACAAAAACGCGGCCTGTCTCACGGCGGCGAGACCGGCCGTGAGACAGGCCGCGTTTTTTTTGTCCGAGACGTCCATTTGGGTGGTGACCGTTGCGGGATAGTGTCATTTACACTGCACCTCTTCACTATCAAAACATGTCACGAAGTTTTACCCCGGTGTCCCTTGACCCAGGTCCCTTATTACCCTTTTTTTAGGAAATGGGGCTCAAATCGCCACCAATTTTTCTCGGAATGAGATATACAAATTCTGTCAATCACGTTTTTAGGCCAACACTAGTAATCTAGTATGCAACTTTAGATGAGCGCCTTGCAGTTGCAAAGCTGTATATGTGGAAGCATGATAGAATTGTTAATGCATGGCTACTGCTGATATATGTTTTGATTTAGCAAGTAGATCATCTAGGTTTTTTTTCAATATTATTATAATTATGTATATATTTCTATTATTATTGTTATTATTATTATTTTTTTTTTTGTTTAATGAAGGCTGTTATATTAGCAGCCCTTACTTATCTAAATTACATTAGCAGTAACTCATTTCATTTACTAACATATGTTCCCTGTAAACTTCTACCCAATCCTGCACTGAGCTTACATCAGCCAACCTCACTAAATGGCAGTAATTAACTTCATATACAAAGAAGCTGAAAACCTCAAGCTATAAGCTCTCAGGCCCAACGGTCATCCATCTGGCAGACCTGCGGCTTTAAGTCCACTCCAAGTGGACACCCTGCAAAGAAGAAGAAGACTAGTATGCAACTTGTATGTATGTGAAATTTTTCAATACAACAAATATTTTTCTGCCACAGACCTTAGCTAGCAGAGGTAGGTACTTTTCCAAAATCTCACTTTTTTTCAGGGATTTCTTAGAGGTAATAAATGTATGATTTCTCAACTTGCTTTATTCTGTATAGGCCTAGATAGTAAAAATGTTGAACTTTACACCACTATTTTTAGTTTTGCAATATTTTAATTAGTTTAGCTGCTACAACTCAACATTTCTACAAAATGTTGGAGCCTTGGAGGACTGTCCCTTTTTACCCCATTTGACGTTATGTGAACTGAGAGAGACTAGTTAACATTCTCAGGATTCTGGTTAGTGGTTATGCTATGTTGGTAATAAATTTTATGATTTTTTAAACAATCATTTCACATGACTATACCTACTTGTCAGAATTTGCAGTGACCAGTTAATTCTTACCTACTGCGGAACAAATTTTAGTAAAATCACTAAGAAGACCTGGCTGAGGGGCCTGAGGCTAACACCAATTTTTGGCATGTATTTAGGCTATTACTTTTTTTCAATTTCTGCTTATATTACTGCTCATCCGATTTTGGGGACCGTTCATCCAAATCACATTGACAAAAAATATTCCAAAACTTCAGAATTTATTTCAATTAAATCTCTCATTCAATTTTACAAAAACTCTCGCTTGTGTCCAGGTAGTACATTTTTCTTGTGGATTTTAACCTTGATCCACAAGTTCTATGGCAATTGGTGTTTGCTTTGTGCAGCTGAGAGCAGCAGCTCTTGGGGTCTTGGCAAACACCAAACAGCAGCATTCTCACTTTTCTGCAGCCTCTTCCAGTTTTTAATTTGTCTGTATGCTCCAACTGCACTCAATCAGCAGTATGGAATTCTGTATAGGTAATATATTATCATGTTAACATAATAAAATGTATCGAAAACTTACCACCTTACACCTTCCACCAAAGTGACAATTGATACTCATTACACTGAGCTCGTCAGATCAGAAACTGCGGACACCCGGACAGCCGCGCTTCCTTAATCTTGCTTGCATGTGGTTCAAAAACCGATAAAAAGTCGGCGACTCTTCCCAAATGCAAACACTAGTCGTGTATGCATATCAAGAAATTTTTTGTAATGAATATGTTCCAAAATAAAATAAAATTTACGTCATCTTTCGCAGAAAGTTCTCACGATTTCATCGATACCCACAAAGTTCTCGAATCCACACGAAATGATGGGATAAACTGCTAAACTTTCACTGCGTATGGCAACATTGTGTTGACTGTTGACATTAGACAAGACAGTGTCAGACACCTTTTTTTGGTCTTGTGAAGTTCGATTTCACAATAATTAGACTTGATCCACATTCCATACTGACATTTAAATGATGGAAATTTGTTTCAAATTATAAATACCAATAAATACGCGTCCAGACATACATTTTTTCATGTTTTCTGCCTATTTTGTCAATATTGTCTAATTAACTTCACCTCAGATTCTAAATGATTTCGTCTGCCATCCCGCGTTTTCGAACGTTTTGTGTCTTTTAGAAAATTTTCGTTGTTTAACATGGGAAACTATTTCATTATATAAAACATAGAGCACGTACCATATAGTGCATTAATAATACAAATTAATTTAATAAAAATAAATTTTTAATTTAAAAAATATAATCAGATTTTTAATTCAACATTTTTCTAATAGAATTTAATTCTACAGCTTGTACCATCTAGTGTATTAAATAATAAAATTTGATTTAGTAAATTTTAATTAATTTTTTAATTTAATTTAATTCTACAGCTTCAACCAGTAAAAATGAGCATCATAGGAATCAAAGTAAAACTGTCATTCATACATCACAAATTGAGTGACAATGGATGGATTTGATAAGTATTTTATTAATCCTGTTTATATTGTTGAGTGCAAGCTGCCCTGCAGACACGCAACATTTCCAAGTTAAGTGATTACTTTATAGAAACTTTTTATACCTTTACCTATACGTGTTTAAGCCTATAAGAAGTTTATTTTTTTGCCTCAAATAATGTTGTATCGAAAAACTGGTCTAGGTGTATCGGGAATAATATATGAACTGTAAATTTTAGAATTCCATCCTGTCAATCAGCTTGTACGTTGTGCCAATGTCTGCGTCTCTTATAAACAATTAACGCAAAAAGGAACATCAAAACTAATTTACGGACTTTGATTGTTGCTTCATTAAAAAATATGTCAAAATAGATATTTTGAAAGACAACGTTGTGCATTTATTAGTCATTTATAACAAAAAAGATAGGCTTCCCAGTTCACGCGTCTAATCATGAAATTTTTCTCTAATTGTCTCACTTCAACCCTTTTGCAATTGTGATCAAATTTTTGGTCAAGCCTTTTCAGAAGTGAAATTAGTGAATCTCATTTAACCAGCAGTTCTAACGCAATACCGGTATTATGTTTCGAAGAAAAGAAAAAAAATAGTGATTTTTCATAAAAAATAATGTTGTCTACTTGCACTGTAAAATATGTATAACTTTTATGTGGTTGTCAGCTGCATTTTAACTTTAAAGAGCTAATTGTCCAAGATGTCTGTGCAACTTCCATTGTTCAAACATCTAATGATTGATACTCAGGGTTAGTGATTTTTTTATTTTTTCATGATTTTTTTTTATCTATTTGATTTTTTCAGCTTTTTTGTCTTTTTTAAGTATTATTTTTTATGTTGCAATTGGCCTACTAACAATAACAGTATATGGATCATAATGGATGGCTAAAAAGGGCACTTATGCCTTCAATAATGGCCAACAGGCCAAGGTGGTGTTTACCACTTAGGGATTTTTGGGTAAACAAGTACTGATAAGTCTATTCATTAGCTTTGTAAAGTTTGTATGGAGCAAGGTAATGAGCTAAATATTGACCATTTAACTGGCTTCAATATACAAAAACACTTCAGAAATGCAGATCTTATAAACATTGAAGAGTCACATAACAGATAGGTAGCTGATAGCACAGTGCACAGCACTATCAGCAGATCTACTAGTTTTATGTTCTATAAATCTACCACACTCTACCCTCTATACACACCAACTAGTAGTGACTGACTGCACTGTTCCCATTTAATTCAGACCAATAAACCAATACGTACTAAACATAAACTGAACGATAACCAAACAAGCCTTATACGACTTGAAACGAGACTTAAGTTATGAGAAAATCTAACACTGTTTGAAATAAACATGTGCACAATTCAAATATTTTATATTTATTCACTGCATTTAATTATTTTATATATAGGTAGTCTTATAATTGTAATTGTTTTGTTTCTAGTTTTAAATTCAAATATTTAAAGATTGAAATTAAATTTTTTAATTAGAATACTTGTATTAGGGTAGAAAATCTTTCTAATTGCCTAAATGGGTGGGGCAGAACTGATTGAGTAGTTTTGAGGTAAAATAAAAGAGTAATGGAGGTACATAGAGAAGAAAGTTTATTTTCCTAGAGGTTAGCATAACACCATGTAGAATACTTATGTTTTGAAAACAATATCTGGAAGATGGGAGCTGTTAGCTGCAACACACTGTTGGAGTCATTCTCAGAGGAGGGAGTAACCGAAACAGTGAATTCTGATTGCTAGGTATGCTGCAACATTGCAAAATTTATTGCAGCCCATGTTGGAAAACATTGTTGAAAATGAAGCATTGGGAGACGTGTGGTTCCAGCAAGATGGGGCTACAGCTCACATAGCCCGAATGTCACTCAATGTTTTGAAACTCATGTTTCCCGGATGTCTGGTGTCTCTGAGGGGTGATTCACAGTGGTCTGCGAGGTCACCTGATTTGAGCATTTGTGATTTCTTTCTTTGGGGACATTTAAAAGAAAGAGTGTTCAGAAGTCGCACTCACACCCTACCACAGCTAAGGGAACAGATTATTGCAGCAGAGGTTATGGCCATACCTTGCCATGTGTGAACGTGCTGTAGGAAACTTCCGAGAATGACTTCAAGAGTATGATGCAGCTAACAGGCACCATCTTCCTGATATTGTTTTCAAAACAGAAGTATTTTAAATGGTATGTTATGCTAATCTTGAAATTAAATTTTCTTCTTTATGTACCTCCCTTACTCTTTTATTTCACCTCAAAACTGTTCAATCAGTTCTGCCCCACCCTGTATAAGCTAGTTAACACATTTAAATTGTATATTGTAATCAATATATAACAAATACCGTAAAACGGGGTAACTTAGACCACTTTTTTTCTATAAATGATGCCATTTTTTTACTAGCTAAATTAAACTTGAATTGAAACATGCAAAATACAGGTCTATACTCTAGCTTCACTCACCATATTTAAAAGTGTCCAAGCTGTAAACCAACCACTGACTATGAGTCAGGGTGCATCTGCTCTAACCCTGACATTGCAATATTATTGCAGGCGCAAAAAGATGAACATAATTTTAATTAATTTAATGTAAATACATCATTCCATTCCATCTCAATTACAATGAATACAGCAATCCCTTGATTAACGCGGTTAATAAATCCCCGAGTTTTACCGTGTTGAGCAAAACCGCGCTAATCAAACTTAAGAATATATGGGAATAATTATAATGAATCCTCAAAAACAGCAAAGTTACATAATAATTTTTTTTTCCACTAAAATTCATCATATTTTTTTCTAAATAAATATTTTCTTCTAAATTTCAAGCTTAGTCTCCGAAGGGATATTTTTATGTTTAAGCATTCTCTTTTTGTCCATAATTATGACGGTAATTTATCAAGGAAAATTATGTAGTTTGATAAAAATGAGCAGTAGATAGGGCAGCGATCTTGACCAGTTGAAGGCTAACGAGTAACTAGAGCACCGGCATGGCGCACTTACCGGCGAACGTTGCCGAACTCGACCATTCGAGTTATGAATGAGACAAGGCGCGGTTAAACCGACTCTGTAGTCAGCACAAGTGCCTACGGAACAGGACCTTATTTAAAGAATTTTTGGCTGAAATTCATAAAATAACATTTGGCAAATTTTTCCAAAAGTCGTAACAAAAGTAACAACATAAAATCTAATAAGCAAAAAGTAACACTTTTATTACAAACATAACACCTCTGGCTAGAGGCGGGAAAATGATGCGTTGTGAAAAAAAGTCGCGCTAATCAAAACTGTCACCGCGTAGATTAAGGGTAGGTCGCAAATTTTTTTTCCGTGTTAATCAAAACCGCTGTTATCGTGTGAGTCTCAGCGCACCGCGAGTTGCAATTTATCCCCTCTTATAACAGGAAGGGCAACGACAACGAGAATGAATAAATATTTGTGGAAGCGCAAATTCTTGTCTAAATTTAAGGTTTGAAAGCTTTAAGGTTTTAAATTTTATTAGGAACAATATCAGATGAACAAATTAAG
>NW_025946654.1:104822-179951 GCF_000764305.2 Hyalella azteca
TGACGATAGCTGAGGCCCTCATTATCAAGAGCGAGTCTCCGGCTATCAACCTCCAAACTACTGGATTCGTCCGGACGCTGAAATTATTTTCAGAGTAATTTTAAGTTTATATTTTGTTGTATCCACATTATTTATTTTATTGTATCCACTATACCATTCATATGTACTTCAGTCATTTCAAATTCAATTTCAAATGTTGTAAAACCATCTCCAGCTTGATAATGAAAATTGTATTTTCGAAACGTCGCATTCTATTAAAATGTCTTTTGGTAACCTACTGTTTGATCTCCCGGCGCCAGCTAGAAACTTAGTTCGAGTCATTGAAAAGACGAATAAGAAGATTATTAATAAGAAGCATGCTCTGGTCTTCAATCAAACTTGCATAAAAGAAAAGCTTCTGCCGAATTATACCGATATTTACAATGGTGAACATTCACTAACCAGCATGGCTACGCACGAGTGGTCAGGACTGTCAGACTGCTCTGTTACACAGCTGAGTATCATTCATTGGGCTCAGCTTATAGTTAATGAATATCTGTGACAGAGACTGAAACAGAAGAGAACAAAGGCATTGAGATGAGGTAAAGGCAAGACCGGAGGCAAATAACGAGGATAAATAAGCACAGATAGGCTGTGCTACACAAGCCACAAAAGCCTCCCGGCAACACTGCCATATTCAAAACTGTGCTAATCAAGGGATTGCTGTACTGTCAACTGGGGCTACTCAGGACGATTTCGAACGTTTTTCATTCATAACTTCTTACCATGAAACATTTCATAAACAAGTTTAGGCTCATTTCAAAGCTCTTTGCAAGGGCTATCACATGGCTTCTCCAAAAAATTCCATATGCTATTCATAAGGTGCCAGAAGCAAAAAGAGTGTCCCGAGTAGCCCTGTTGAATGGGGCTACTCAGGACACTTGGAATAAAACTTCATTTTAAAGCATTTGAAACATGCAGAGTGTACTCATCCATTACTAACAGTACTCTGAAGTCCCCCTCTTTCATTGTAGATGATGTAGAGGTGGAATAAATGACATTTTCTGTGATTTTTACTTGTTTTTCCTTTATTGATATGATATTACCATATACATTAATTACCGTATTATTGATGCGATATTACCGTATCCATGAACATGCCATTGAGCATTTACCACAACCTTGTCCACTGCAAGCTTCATATCAGCAGCCTTATAGCATTTTTTTCTGTATCTGTAAGCTTACAGGACGGCTTATAATTTCATACCATTTTAATTGGGTTAAGTGAATTTACTATAAAAAATTGTGAAAAACATACCTGAAATAGAAAGGAATGTTTTAGTGACAACCATCATATGTTTTGGAGAAACAAATAATAGTTTAGGTCAATTACTTTTCATTCTATGATGCCTGGTGCACAATTCTATATATGACATTCTATGCACAATTTTGTGATGACTTATCTAGTAAAAACTTATCTAGTAAAAAAATGGCATAATTTTGCAAAAAAAAGTGGTAAGTTACCCCATTTTACGATACCATATAATTACACCCTGTCCTGTGCAACAGGATTTATTTTCTTTTCTTTAGTATTAAGTTCTCTTATGTGTATCTTTTCTTCATGCACCTAGTGGCAACACTCTAGGAACCATTCATTAGCCGCTACGTCTCGCACGTCAGTTGTTCCTTATCTAAACACACGCAACAACTAGGTTATTTGGTGTTATGTCCTTTCTAAATATTTGAATATACTTCTATGAAATATTACTTGAGAATTATCATGACTTTGTTATATGTATATTTATGATCATTTATTTTTGTCATCTGTTTAGCCCGCAGCTATCACTCAGTGTGCTAGTAAGACTTTTCATGTATTAGGAACGGAAATTCAAAGGTGGAAAAATCTTTCATTCTGATTCAGCAAAGTAGGGCCAAGCACATACGTAAGTTAATTTGTGATGAATTCAAGAAGTTCTTCCTTATTGCTACATTGTCTCAGTGATCATATTTGGTATATTGTTAATTTCCTATCATATTTAGCTAGTTTTGATATTTTGAGGTGCGATTAAAGCATAAAACCAAATGCGTCTTAATCCCTCCGCTGGCTAAGCCAAATAAAGTTTGTGCCAGCGTTACACCCCTCTGTAGAGTCTGAAACATAAAAAAAAACATTAATAGGTCTATCAAATATAAAATATGTTATATAGGTACCTATGGTAATTTTAACTTAATTTCCAAGCCGGTCAATGTTACCCCGTCACGGCTGCCATTAGGTGGTCAAATTAAGCGATCTATGCAATGTAGTCGGCAATCATTTGAGCACCACTCCCGACTTGCGTACTTTGAACTACGCTGCTGGCTTAGAGCCCTTGAGACAAAAATTACCGGTGTTTATGAACAACAAATGGCGCACGATAAAATCTCGGTACCAAGCAAAAGAAGACGAGCATCCTCCTTTCACAGTTTTCTGCCAGTTCCTACAGGAACAGACAAATATTCTATGCGACGATCAGCCGAGTAGCGCCAATCCACATCCAGTCGCCGCTCACGACAAGCCTGTTAATAAGAATGTTCGAACGCTCCTTACGGCCGAAAATTCTACGTCTCCTCCCATTCAGTCTCCTCACAAGTGCGCATTGCACAAGTCAAACAGCCACGCTACATGGGATTGCAAAGCATTCCTTCAGGCAGATGCAAAATTGAAGCGACTCCTTGTACACAGTCACAATCTCTGTTTCCGTTGCGCCGGACAGCATTCGGCAAAAGATTGCAAGAAAGTTCTTAAATGCAACCATTGTCAAGCAGACAACCACATAACTGCTCTTCATTATCCGCGCGCACCTGGACCTAACGCGAAGGATAAAACGCCGAATCAGGAACTTCAGCGAAGAAACCGGGAAACCAAACCATCGAGCCCAAGCAATGTTCTCTGCACTGACACTGATGGATCTTTTCATGGTAAAAGTTGCAGTAAGACACTTCTTGTTGAAGTCACTCTCCCCACAACCAATCAATCAGTTCGGACTTACGCCATCCTTGATGAACAATCAAACCGCAGTTTTGCATCACCAAAAGTTTTTGAATTTTTCAACGCTCAACAGGGTTGGCAATGATTAAATCAAAATGATTAAATCATGTGATTAAATCACTTGATTTTTTTATAAAAAAATCATGATTTTTTTTATTTTTTCGATTTTTTCGATTTTTTTTTTTATTTTTTCATATTTAAATATATTGAGTGGCAGTCTTTAATTTATATTGAGGTATTGTTATTCATGGTTTGGTATAAATGTACTATAAATGACAAATTGGTATATAAACTTGTTGCCTTTAGTGTGTATTAGGTTCCAATAAATTGAATGTTTTTGGTACAGAGGCATCAAGGGTGCAATACAATGTATGTAGCTAGCAGCTTAGCTAATTCTTATAAGGCTATAAGTAATCCTTAACTATTTGACTATTTGTTATATATTGATTATAATATACAATTTAAATGTGTTAGCTAGCTTATACAGGGTGGGGCAGAACTCATTGAACAGTTTTGGGGCAAAATAAAAGAGTAATGGAGGTACATAAAGAAGAAAGTTCATTTTCCTCAAGATTAGCATAACATACCATTTAAAATACTTATGTTTTGCAAACAATATCAGGAAAATGGGGTTTGTTAGCTGCATCACACTGTTGGAGTCGTTATCCGAAGTTTCCTACAGCATGTTCACACATATGGTGAGGTATGGCCATAACCTCTGCTGCAATAATCCATCCCCTTAGCTGTGGTAGGGTGTGAGGGCAACTTCTGAACTTCTCTTTTAGATGTCATCAAAGATAATCATCCAGACAACAAGTTATGCCAATTTCGAGCCAAAGTGCACGTTTTCGGAAATTGCTTCAGTCCAGCGGTTGCGACCTTCTGCCTCCGAAAAGCTGCTGAGATCGGCAAAGACGAGAAACTTCCTCAAACAAGGGTTTGCGATTCGACCCAGCAATCAGAGATCATTAAAAAGGCTCAGAACTAATTGCTCGGAACTTCTACGTCAATGATGGCCTCGGCACAGCTGATTCCGTCGACGAGGCTATCGCAGTTATTGAAGCTTCTCGCGCGCTGCTCGCACGTACGAACATCCGTCTGCATAAAATAATGTGCACAGATAATGACGTCACTAACGCCTTTCCTCCGACGGTAAGAGCTCATAAACAAGATGAATTTGCTTTCAATGATGAAAACACTCAACGAGCGCTTGGAGTTGCATGGAACACAGCCACCGACGCGTTTGTTATGAAAATTGACATTTCACCAAAGCCTTTCACGAGACGAGGTCTCCTTTCTATGGTGAATTCAATTTTCGACCCTTTGGGCATTGCCGCGCCAGTCACTCTTACTGGGCGCCTACTTCAACGAGAAATTCTTGGTTCGAACGAAAACGATCAGAAGAACCAATCTTCTGACTCTTATTGGGACGACCCGTTGGGCGCCCTGCACAGAGCTCAATGGGAACGGTGGCTGAGCGCCTTGGAGCAATTGAACACCCTTTCGATGCCTCGAAGCTTCGTCCCTCCAAATATTGACGCGAGCCCCGAAAGAAACCTCCACGTTTTCTCAGATGCTTCTGACAACGCCATTGGCAGTGTCATTTACTTACAATGCGTAAGCAACGCGGGAACTTCATCTGTGTCTTTCGTGCACGGTAGTAGCAGAGTGGCTCCTAAAGGCGCGACGTCAATTCCGCGCCTTGAACTGTGCGCTGCTGTAGAGGCCGTTCTGTACGCGCAACAAATTTTGAGGGATTTGACTGCACCGCCGAGCTCGGTATCATATTACACTGACAGTCAAGTTGTGCTTGGTTACATCAGGAACGAGGAAAAATGCTTCTCTCGTTATGTATCTCACAGAGTCGGAGTCATCCACAGAACATCCAACCCAAGTCAGTGGCATTACATTGAGACTGGATCGAACCCTGCCAATGTCGCTACCCGATCGCACAATCCAATCTCTCTGAGGAAAACATCATGGCTCTCAGGGCCGGAATTCCTGCGAAACCCTGCTTGCTCTTCAACAACGGAAGACATGGACCAACTACCATTCGAGGAACTGCCGGAAACGGTAAACCCATCCCCGGCCAAGGCACTCTTCTCAATGAAAGAAGATGGTAAAACCTTTCATGACCTTATCCAGCGAACAAACTCGTTGGAAAAAATAATTAGAGTTACACAACTTATCTTCAAATTCATCTGGTACTCATCTGACGCGGCGAAGCAATGCTTGGGAACAAGCCTCGCATGTAGGAATGGGCTTCCGACTTGGTCAGTAGCAATTGCTATCCTCATTAAGGAGGCACAAGCGAGTGAGTTCGGTTCTCTAATGAACCTTTTACAAGGCGCTCAAGAAATTCCACCGCGTCATCCTTTGGCCGGTCTCGCGCCCTTTCTTTGTACAGATGGACTCTTGAGGGTCGGTGGCCGCTTGAAGAGATCAGACTTTCCTCTCGACCGCAAGCATCCTATCCTTCTGCCCAAAAATCATTGAATCAGTGACATAATATTGCTTCACTACCATCAGTTGACCGGTCATCAGGGACGACACGTAACCCACGGAGCCCTCCGAGACGCAGGCTATCAATCTTAGGCGGCCGCCAGAAAATCAGGAGCCTCCTTAGTCAGTGCGTGTTGTGTCGCCGTCATCGAGCCACTTGTGAGCAACCCTACATGTCGGATCTTCCTCAGGACAGAATGGAAACATCGGCTCCTTTCACAAACATTGGACTTGACGTCTTTGGGCCCTGGGACATTCGTGAAAGGACCAGCACACGAAGATCTTCAGGTCAAAAATGTTGGGCCATAATTTTTACATGTTTGTCATCTCGGGCAGTCCACGTCAACGCTCTGCCATCTATGGATACACTGTCTTTCATCAATGCATTACGACGATTCATGTCCTTAAGGGGACCTTGTAAACTTATACAAAGCGATCGCGGCACGAATTTTGTTGGTGCACGTAATCAAGGGAATGATGTGAGTCTAGAAAAGGTCAATAAATTTTTAAAAGGCAAGGACTGCAATTGGGAGTCAAACCCCCCTCACGCATCCCATTTTGGAGGCGTGTGGGAACGCAAAATAGGCCAGATCAGACGAGCGCTGGAAGGCGCTATGTTGCAAACCGGTCCTCGTTGCCTCAGTCGCGATGAACTCCTCACTCTTCTGCAGGAAGCTGCAGCCGTCGTGAACAACACTCCTTTATGGGTCGTTTCAGACGATCCCAATGACCCCTAACCGCTATCGCCATCAATGTTGTTGACAATGAAAAGCTTCGACCAATCTGAACAGCACCTTTACGAAGAAAATCTTGAACAGTACGGACCTCGGCGCTGGCGACGTGTACAATACTTGGCCGATCAGTTCTGGGTCCGCTGGCGGAGGTGCTATCTTCAGGAGCTTCAAAAAAGGCCTAAATGGACAGCCAAGTCCGACCCTCTACAACCTGGAGACGTGGTTCTGCTTTGTCAGAAGATGGCTCGACGATCTCAGTGGCCTATCGGCCGAATTGATGCTGTTAAGAAAAGCAACGACGGCAACGTCAGAGCCATAACAATCCGCATGGGAGCGAAGAAGGAAGCCAAAATCGGTACGAGCTTGGAACGCCCTGCATCCAAAGTCATTCTTCTCCTTCGTGGTTCTCATCGAGGTGATGACGAAGCGCCTCAACCGGCCCTGCTCAAATAGGGACTGCCTCGTGATCTGGGCAATCGTCACCAGTGCGCTATACTCTTAGTTCGGCGCAACGCCGAGCGGGGAGTGTCCTGTGCAACAGGATTTATTTTCTTTTCTTTAGTATTAAGTTCTCTTATGTGTATTTTTTCTTCATGCACCTAGTGGCAACACTCTAGGAACCATTCATTAGCCGCTACGTCTCGCACGTCAGTTGTTCCTTATCTAAACACACGCAACAACTAGGTTATTTGGTGTTATGTCCTTTCTAAATATTTGAATATACTTCTATGAAATATTACTTGAGAATTATCATGACTTTGTTATATGTATATTTATGATCATTTATTTTTGTCATCTGTTTAGCCCGCAGCTATCACTCAGTGTGCTAGTAAGACTTTTCATGTATTAGGAACGGAAATTCAAAGGTGGAAAAATCTTTCATTCTGATTCAGCAAAGTAGGGCCAAGCACATACGTAAGTTAATTTGTGATGAATTCAAGAAGTTCTTCCTTATTGCTACATTGTCTCAGTGATCATATTTGGTATATTGTTAATTTCCTATCATATTTAGCTAGTTTTGATATTTTGAGGTGCGATTAAAGCATAAAACCAAATGCGTCTTAATCCCTCCGCTGGCTAAGCCAAATAAAGTTTGTGCCAGCGTTACACCCCTCTGTAGAGTCTGAAACATAAAAAAAAACATTAATAGGTCTATCAAATATAAAATATGTTATATAGGTACCTATGGTAATTTTAACTTAATTTCCAAGCCGGTCAATGTTACCCCGTCACGGCTGCCATTAGGTGGTCAAAGTTCCCCCATTGGGTGGGGCGGCGCCCCCCATTTGCAAACTGACACTTTCCTAAAATATGTAACTAGAAGAGTTCTACTACAATGCATCAAAACCTGTAGCATGCATCAAAATTTTACCAAAAAATAAAAAATTGGAGGGGGTACTCTGACAGATTTTAAATAATAGCTCTTTTTCGTGGGTCACATTATTAATTTTTTAACCTATTAGATATGCAAACTTTTTAAATCTTTCTATTGTGTTACGTAGCCTCAGCATTAGGCCTTTGATGGCCATTGACAAAATTTTCCTATGTCAAATCATTTTTGAGTTTTGGGGGTTTTTGTTAAAAAAACCAAAAGTGGTCAAAGTTACCCCGCCGGTCAAAGTAACCCCATTTTATGGTAACTTTTAAAAATTTTGTTTTTCGCCATTTTTTCTAGAAATTTTTCAAAGCTATTAAATGTAGTATTTTTGAAGTTCCTTTATACTACATAGATAGGAAAAATGTTGACGTTTACACCACTATATTTAGCTTTGCAATATTCCAATTAGTTTTGCCACTAAAACAGTTTTACGCCATGTCAGAGGACTGTCCCGAGTTACTCCCTGATTTTCCCATTTTGGTAATTTGCTTAGGAAAACCTCCTTTGAGATGGTACAATGCAGAGCTGCCTGCAGAATCCTGGGAGACTTTAGCCCCACATCCAGTGCCACTGAGATACCTAGTACGTAGCCAGACTTGAGCTGGAAAAGCTCCATCTGAAGAGAATGTCTGACAAAGCATGCATGCTGTACAAAATGCTGCATCGCCTTGTCAATATCCAACTTCCTTCAGGATTGTGCCAACCTGTCACAAGTGCCACAAGGGGGCACCAACAGAAGATGCAGGTCCCACGCAGCAGAACTGATGTCAACCTACACTGCTCTCCTTGGCCATCAGAATATGGAACTCCCTGAGTGCAGACGTTGTGGCAGCAACATCACTACCTGCCTTTTGGTCAGCTATACAAGGCTGGCTGAGGCAGACTATAACTGAAACCTTCTGATTGCCTTTAATTTTTACCTATGAATTGAGAGAATGTCTTTGTACCTATAGAAAGAACCAATTTTAAAATTGCTCACCAACAAAAATTAAGATATTTATAAGTACCTATTTCAGTAACAAAAGTTTTAGCTCTCTTGATATACAGTTTAGATCTCTTGAAAAGGTTTAGCTCTCTTGAAAAGTTTTAGCTTTCTTGAAAAGTTTTAGCTCTCTAGATATCACAACTTTCCTACTACCGTAAAATGGGGTAGCTTAGACCAGTGGGGTAACTTAGACCACTTTTCGTTTTTTTAACAAAAAGCCCCACAACTCAAAAACTATTTGACATAGAAAAATTTTGTCAATGGGCATTAAAGGCCTAATACCGAGGCTACTCAACACAATAGAAAGATTTGAAAAGTTTGCATATCTAATAGGTTAAAAAATTAAAAATGTGACCCACAAAAAAAAAAGCTTTTATTTAAAGCCTGTCAGAGTACCCCCTCCAATTTTTTTATTTTTTGGTTAAATAACTCCAGGTTTTGATGCATTGTAGTAGAACTCTTCTAGTTACATAGGTACGTATGCAAATGACAAATTTAGGAAAGTGTCATAGTTTCATGAGGGTGCCGCCCCCAAATGGGGTAACTTAGACCACATAATGTCAGCCCTTACATAGACCGGCTTGGAAGTTAATATAAAATTACCATATATAACATATTTTATGTTTGACAGCCTATTTATGTTTTTTCTTTATGTTTCAGACTCTACAGAATCTTATATATGGTAATTTTAACTTAATTTCCAAGCCAGTCAATATTACCCTACCAGGGCTGCCATTAGGTAGTCACATTTCCCTCATTATGGGGCGGTGCCCCCCATTTGCAAACTATGACACTTTCCTCAAGTTTGTCATTTGCATATGTAACTAGAAGAGTACTACAATGCACCAAAACCTGGAGTTATTTTACCAAAAAATATAATTGATTTTACCACCCGGTCTAAGTTACCCCAACATAAAGACTATGAGAGGCAGGAGCCAGCAATTTATGGTGAGTGAAGCTAGAGTATAGACCTGTATTTTGCATGTTTCAATTCAAGTTTAATTTAGCTAGTAAAATAATGGCATCATTTATAAAAAAGTGGTCTAAGTTACCCCATTTACAATATACCCCTTGGTAAATACCTCACTGCATCCTATATCTGAGAGTGACTTCAAGGTTTTAATTTTCACTTCCAGTTCCAGTGCTTTGCATTTGTGTATTTTTGAATATTTTTTAACGGAAACCTATTGGAAATTCAGCTCTTAACTCTTACCTATTTGTAATTTCAAATACCGTCAAACGGGGTAATATGCAGGGTTCGTACCGGTCATGAAGAACCTCATTGGATTGGAAAATCATTGGATTTCATTTCAGGCTGTGGAAACTGGAAAGCCAGGGAATTTGCAAATAAAAGAAGGAAAAAAGGAAGTGTTTTTCTGTGCTGCATGAGTTTACTGTTTGTGCAGTCTCTTGTTGCCTGCGTTCTGATTAGTTCTCCAATCACTTACCCATCAGTCACGTGATTGGAGAACTAATCACGTGAGCTTGGTCACCTAGCTTAGTTGCATCTGACAACTTATTGTTGTGCTGTGGCTGCGTTCCACCTTCAGTGTGCAATTTCTACATCGCCATGCCTGGAAATTGTAAATTTCATGACTTGTGGTTAAGAATTGAAGCTGATCGTGACTTGCTTGCTTTCCATCCAAAGCATGAAGGTATGGAGATATTATGTACATTGTGCTTGAAAGACTTCGATGTGTCAAATATATAATTTGAAAATTACTGTTAAGTTCAACGCCATGAGGCGATCTTTGAAATCAAAGCAACAGGAGCTAGACACTCATGAACTGAACATTAAAGAAAAAGTTGATAAAACAGCTGCCAGTTGAATGTTATGGTACCGTCAACCGGGGCTACTCGGGACAAGCGGGGCTACTCGGGACAGGCCTCCGACACGTCGTAAAACTGTTGTAGTAGCGAAACTAATTGGAATATTGCCAAACTAAAAATAGTGGCGTAAACATCAACATTTTTCCTATCTATGTAGTATAAAGGAAGTCGAAAAATACTACATTTACTTGCTTTGAAAAATTCCTGAAAAAAATGGTGAAAAACTATATTTTGTAAAGTTACAACTGCTAAGGTATGCAGCAAAAAAAATATTCGCCGTATTAAAAAATTTGACTTACATAAAAGTTGCACCCAGGTGTGGGCTTGAAAACGTAATTGACAGAATTTGCCTATCTCATTCCAAAAAGAAATGGCAGCCATTTCCGCACGGCGGGGCTACTCGGGACACCCCCCCGGGGCTATTAGGGACACCCCCAAAAATGCATTTACGGTAGAACCTCAGTTAGCAAAGGCTCCAGTTAAGAACAAATTGATTAAAAACAAAGAATATTGATTACATTTACCTCACTGAGCGAAAAAAAGTTCACTTATCATCACACAAATTACAAGCCGTCCTGTATACTTACAGATACAGAAAAAAAATTCTATAAGGCTGCTGATGTGAAGCTTGCAGTGTACAAGGTTGTTGTAAATGCTTAATGGCATGTTCATGGATATGGTAATATCCCATCAATAATACAGTAATATCCCATCAATAATAGGGTACTGTCAACTGGGGGATTCTGGCGCGTTCATAATGATGGCCAAAGCGGGGTCATAAATGGTCATAAACAATGGCCAAAGTCACTCCGGCGTTTATGACCTGGTTTACAACCCTGGCGTTTATGACCCCGCGTTTACGACCCCAGCATGAATCAAAAACGAGGCTGAAGTCACCCCAGTTGACGGTAATTAATGTTTTTGGTAATATCATATCAATAAAGGAAAAACAAGTAAAAATCACAGAAAATGTCATTTATTCTACCTCTACATGGTCTACAATGAAAGAGGAGGACTTCAGAGTGCTGTTAGTAATGGATGAGTACGCTCTGCATGCTTCAAATGTTTTGAAATGAAGTTTTATTCCCATTGTCCCGAGTAGCCCGGACCGACAGGGCTACTCTGGACAATCTTTATTTTGCGTCTGGCACCTTAGGAATAGCATATGGAATTTTTTTGACAATGCCATTCGATAGCCCTGGCAAAGAGCTATAAAATGAGCTTAAATTTGTTTATGAAATGTTTCATCATAAGAAGTTATTAACAGTTATTAACAAAAAAAACGATCAAATTTGTCCCGAGTAGCCCCGGTTGACGGTAGTGGTGTTGAAGAGTGTTCTGAACTGTATTGACCAGACATTAGCATGTACAATCTTGTGTGCATTACTCAATATTGGTTGTGATTTGACACTATTGAATTCATAATAATAAAAGTGTGGGCTTGATTTTTAGATTTGTATCATTTCTGTTCCTCTGTGTCTGTCTATGCATTTACGTGTTTGCTATTTATCAACTGTAGAAGATGATAGAATATGCACAGTTAGTCTTTCAGTCATGCTAAACCTGTTGTATATGATTCTTGGAAAATTACATTGATGGTCATGGAAAAGTCATGAATTTTTTTCTAAATACCGGTACGAACCCTGAATAAGGGACAGGCGGTGTAAATTGGGACAGTCCAATAAATTTTACTTGCACAGAGGTGTTGGCTTAAAAAACGTAACCGAGAGAATTTGCGTAGCTCATCCCCGCCAAAAATGACTGCTTAAGATGGGATATAAGGGACACCCCCTAGGGTGATAAGGGATACATCTAAGAATGCATGTACAGTAGAACCTAGGTTAGCAAAGGCTCCAGTTAACGAATAAATTCAATCAACTACAAATAATTTTGATTATATTTACCTCGTTTAGCAAAATAAATTTTTGGTCATTACAAATTGTGCATAGAATGTCATATAAAGATTGTGCACTGGGCAATATAGAATGAAAAGTAATTAACATTAACTATGATTTATTTACACAAAAATATGATAGGTAGTTGTCAATGAAATATTCCTTTATGTTTCAGGTATGTTATTTACAATTTTTTTTGTATAGTGAATTCACTTGACCCAATCAAAATGGTGCAATATTATCACTTATCAGCATACCTGTTAGCTTACAGATATAAAAGAAATGCTATATGTCTGCTGATGTGAAGCTTGCAGTGGATAAGGTTGTTGTCAATGTGCAGTGGCATGTCCTTGGATACAGTAATAGGTATTACATCAATAACACGGTAATGTATGGATATGGTAATATCATATCAATAAAGGAAAATCAAGTGAAAATCATAGGAAATGTCATTTATTCTACATCTACAAAGGAAGAGGAGGACTTCAGAGTACTGTTAGTTATGGATGAGTAGTACTCTCTGCATGCTTCAAACGTTTTAAAATTAAGTTTTATTTCAAATGTCCATAATTACCCCATTAGGGGGTAATTATCCTGCTCCCAGGGGTAATAATTATAATTATCCCACTCCCAGGGGTAATAATTATAATTATCCCGCTTCCAGGGGTAATTAGGGACAGTTTTATTTTGCACCTGGCACCTTACCAATAGCATATGGAATTTTTTCAGAGATACCATGCAATAGCCCTTGCAAAGATCTTTAAAATGAGCCTAAACTTGTTTATGAAATATTTCATGGTAAGAAGTTATTAACAAAACAGGCTCAAAACCGGCCCTTATTACCTTGTTTGATGGCAGTACTTCAATTTTACCTGCTTTTTTGTTAGCTTTGTCTTTCATTTGTAAATTTCAATTTCTTTACTGTACTAACTGTACCTATTCTATAATTTTTGAACTAATGATGGAGCTGGACTCTGAAACATTTTCTATGCTGTAAAGATATAAATTTTGGTGCTATTTTCTTTGCTCTTATATTTCTATTCAATATCATGTAGTATTGAATGAGTAAATTTTAAAGGAAACTATCAATATTTGATCTGTTTCACTTACATTTTATGTGTTGACCAATAGGGGGAAATGCTGTAGCATGGAATGATTGGCAGAAAATTGTATATTTCCAGTGGCATGCTAAGATAGCCCCAAACATCAAATTGAGGATGTTTTGGTTAATTTTGAGTGGATATTTTAGGTCACCATGTACTGTAACTTGCCCACTAAAATGTACAGGCTATTTAGTGCATTTTCTTATTTATGGAAAAAATGTGCTATTCTGCTTGTCATGTCCATGTCTGTCTTGCCTGTCTGTCCGTGACTACACAGACGGACGGATAAGAAAATGCACTCTGTCACTCACTGCAGTGAGTACTGATCTAATTTTTTATGCTTCTTGGCTATACCTATATTACCTTGTCATGACAGAATCTGCAGTGAACCAGTGAGCACTATGCATCCAGTGATAAATGTCAAAAACTTTGAGCGTTTCTCTTCTATATAATGTCTGTTTCTAAGCTGGTCAAAGCTTAAATCTGACAGGTTAAATAAAAAATGTAACAGGTATTTGATGCTTGGGTTTTTTTTTTATTTCAGTAAAAGTACAGAATAGTTTTGATACATAAAAATCCCATCTTTATTGTAATTTTAGAAACATGTTGAATTACATAGCAAGAGTTGCATCCAGTACACTATTAAACTGCTCAAGATCTTCAGCATGTACTTGGTCTCACCTCAATAATTTCTCAGGAATTTCTAAACAGGTGAGGTAATTTTTCTTCTGCTATTTATATTAAAAATTTCAACATTTTATTCCTTACATGTATGAGTAAAAATTTAACTAGTTGGCAGTTTTCAGTTCAAATGAATATATTAATATGTTCAAGCTTGATATCAATTATCATTATTACATAAAAAAGTTACTTGTTTTTAACATGGATTTTGTTTCAGCTTCAAGACTTGCAGTCGTTGAGCAGTCCAGTGCTGCTGACAAGACTGCATGTGAGTGCTCAGCTCAATGTCAACAATGATGGCTTGAAGTACCCACCTTATGATGAGGAAGTTTCTGCATTTCATCGTCACAACCTTAAGAAATATCCACCACAACAGCCAGGGGAGCCTCCAAGACCAGCTGTAAGACATGTTACTTTTTCTCTTTTGGGAGTTTTTGATTAAACTTGCTGGAAGTTTACAGGAAGTGCTAAAAACTTTATGTGAATATATTTGTTGAAAATTGTTTTATGACGAATTTGATGAAATATTGCTTCTCATGTCCTTGTCTTCAGTATTCATATTTCAGTATTCAATGCTTCCTATAACTGAAAATGAATGTTGTTACATTCAAAATGTCGTTAACAAATTAAAACTACTTCCTGAAACATGCATTTTGATCAACCAACGTCCTCTGAAGAACTGTTCCTGACACTGAAAATTTAAATCAATGAATTCTCTGGTCATTAACCGCCCTAGTTGAAAAAAAAACCAATTCTGCCATCTAATACTAATATAAGTATTTATATATAGATAGTTTAAACGATCGTATGAGTATTAGTAATATTAATATTTGATGGTACAGAATGAAAGTCGTTGGAAATATTAGCATTCTGTATTATATTTGTACTAGGTATCTATTTTTCTGTGCAGTTTGTGTGCCACGAGAAGCGCAACATCAAATACTACCCAAAGAAAATGGAGGTCGTTGCTAGGTTCATCCGAGGCATGAGTATAGAAGATGCAATCAATCAACTTAAATTCTGTCCTATGAAAGGTAATTACCTCAATAGCGCTGAAACGTGAACTGGGCGCACCTTGTCATATTTGTTCTCATTGATGTGCCTAAAAAACTTGATATGCCTACTTATGATATAGTCTACATCATAAGTTGATATAGCGTGACTGGAATATTGTATTCACCACTCGCTCAGTAAGGGCTGAGGAGCTCACTGTAGCTTATGTAACTCTTCATTACGTGTACATCTGTTGCTGCAGGTGCAGTGGATGTTCTCGAGACTTTATTGGAGGCGCAGAAGATGGCGGTCGAGGAGCACAACGTGGAGTTTGCTTCCAATCTCTGGGTTTGTGAGTATCCTTGCATTAGGGATGCTATAGCGGAGTTTGGAATTTTATCTTTTTTCCCACTTGATTGTCTATGTTATGATTCGTCTTCCGACCAAAAAATGATTTTTGTCGAGTGATTTCTGTTGTGAAATCTAAATAATGGTTGAAATGAGTTCTCACGTCATGATGAATGCCGAAATTTAGTTCTAAACCGAAATGAAAAGATTTCAATTTTACTTCTTTAAAATTTGTGATGAAAATTTTAAATTTTTTAAATTAAGGATAAACGGCAGCTCAGTGTCGTAGTATTAATACTCCAATACAGTCTTCGACCTCTTTCAGACTTAAAGACTCGATCAAAATTCAAAACTATAAGACGACGACCCTCTACCGCCTGACACGAGTAACCGGAGCAATATTGTCACAAGCCTACTTCTCAAAAAGGATACGTTATAGTGAGCGCAAAATCGCTTGCACTGATGGTTGCCGCCACGTACGACAATTTTAAAACGTTCTCTGTTGCATACAAACCTCCTCGGTCGATTGTTTTAGGTATAATTTAAGTAGAAAATTATGTTCCCGGAGAGTGACATACGGCGGTAGAGGGTTAAGTCGTAACGAGTAAAAGTACATATGAAACTTGCTCGAATGTAGCATACTCGAAATTTTACTATTTTGCAGCGGAATCGTTCTGTCTTAAAGACTCGGTGATCAAAACTATAAGACGACACTCGAAGATGCGCATAGGAGTCGTCAAGCATCGCTACGTGCATTACTGCTGCACCTTAGAAGAAGGCAAACCGCCCGAGCACTATTACCACTACAGACGACCTCTCCAGCCTCAAGAACAGCTCGAAGAGTGGTTACAGGAAAAAAGGGATCGAGTAATTCCGTACGGATTATAAGTAAATCCTTGGTGAGTGGATCTTAGGAACTCTAACAGCCATAATTGTGTTAAATGATGGCCAACTTTGAAGTGATAGTCTCAATTATTTAGTAATATTATCAGCATTTAAATTTGTAATTTTTTTACGCCAACCGGCGGGATAGTATTTTTTGGCAATCACTACAGGGCCTCGCACTGTTCTGGGATCATTATCTCCGGCAATTTTTTCGATAATATTATGATTTTCAGTTACGCTCAAATTCCACCGAAAGTTTGAGGATTTGTTGTAAAGAAACAGATCAGTAAAAGCAAAATTTAATGTTGGTATCAATTAACAACAACAATAATAATAATTTTCTTTAGAATACCAGTATTCACCTATTCAGTAACAATTGTACTGATTACATAGTACTAATTGTTATGGTTGTTACTAGTTTACAGAAAATTGTACTATTGTTCTGTCTCTGGCTCGGTTTGTAAATTACTAGAAAGAATAAAAATGACACCAGCAACATTTGCAAGTTAATGCTCCTTATATTTAATATATTTCCGAAGACACATCAACTCGCATTTGAAATGAATCTGTTCTCTCTCTCGTTTATCATTTGTAAGTAAATAACAACATTAAAATATTCCAGGAAAATCTAGTACGCTTGCCATGACCAAGCTGTAAAGCTCCCCAAACCATGGGTCGCAGTAAGAGGCTTACCACGCCTTGGTAATTGCCTTTTCGACTTGAATAGTGGGTTAAAAGCGTCGTAGTTACTTCTCTGCTGGTTCTACTCATTTACCGAAGTAGTTTGCTCAACAGTATTACGTTACTAACTAATTTATTCAGATGCGCAGCGGGACGCAATAGCAGCTACGAGAGCCGCCCCTTTGCCGCTCCCGTCCCTGGAGAGTCGCAGCTCAAACTGTGGGTAGCAACAAATCGACGGTGTTGGTTGTTCCTCATTTCTAAATTCTAACAATGTCAGACGTTGAGACTATCGTATTTTCCACGTCTTTTAACACTAATAATTCGGTATCTAAAAGCCAACATTTAACAGGAACTGGATACGCCAAATTATTCTTACCTCATATAACTTCTTTAGATTGTTAGAGAAATGGCGACTTACGGTGTGGTCGGGAGCCATGTCTCCAATTAGTTTGATCATGAGCGGTCGGAAGCGCGGATGGAATTCGTAGAGCGACCCGTCTATCGCGATCACGACGTGAGGCCGCTCCATCTTCTGCAGCAAGGTTGCGGTCACTGGTGGAGTAAAATTTGTGTCAATATTGTTACCTGCCTCAAAAGAGAGTGCTAAATTATACGTTGTTATTGAAGATGAAACCTATGCTGGATTGTTTAATTATTCTCTCTGCAAGGTCGACATTTTTTCGATACTAATGGTTAAATACGAGTACGACTGAAGAGAAAAAGTATTGAGCTTTGATGTCTCCTTGTCACGAATTTTGTGGAAACTTCATTATGACTCGGTCAGCCTAACTTCGTACTAGTTTTCTCTGATTACTTATTCTAGCAATATTGATTATAGTCAACAGATATTAATATTCGTTCTCGTTTGGACGGTTTGGTGCTGTCTTACTAGAAGGCAGATAATTTTTCTAAATCTCCAACTAGTTCCTCTAAAAATACAAAAACTGCTTTGTCCGCATCGCCTACCAAACATAACCCTTCTTAACCAAGAACTTTTGGAAATTTGTAATAGATTTTCATTTGTAAAGTATTTGATGCCGTAGAAAATATTTGCTCAAATTATGTAATCATTTCTTGCTTAGCTCGCAGTTATACTAGAATGCTGTGACAATACTTCGAAGTTACCAAAGTAGATTCTTACACATAACAGCCTTTCATAGGGAGGAAAATCTAAAATTTTGTTGCTAAGGATATCGCAAACAGCAACCACTCCACAATTATGATTCTAATACAGTGAAATTAATTTTCAATGCATCTTATTATTCATTATAATAATAAATAATACAATTATAATATTACTATAATATAATAATAAATTTATAATATTGTAAATTAATTTTCATTACTTCTTGTAAAATAATCTTATTTTATAAGAAAACAAGACTCACAGACAGAGATGAGTACGACGCCTCTGTAGGAAAACAGCCCGGCCACGTACTGCGCGATTTTGACGTCCTTCTCCGTGTAACACAAACCCAAAGCTTGCAAAATCTCTTCAGTCTCCTTAACGCGACCAATTAGGCCTTCTCTGTTGAACACAAATTAACACCAACTCAGGGGGCGGACTATGAAGCATCATTTTCATCCGAATCGAGCTGATCTGACACTGACAGACGCACTTTTCTACAAAATAACAGCAGTTCAGTAATTGATTATATTTTTTACAGTCGAGCAAGATGACACTCGTGTGACGTACCTAAGAACCTTATTAAGCGTGTAATATTCAACTAATTGAAAGTTAGTCTTAATTTTAGGGACAAACCAACCCGTCTAGGGTGGAGACCTGGCTGGTGTGCAGGGAGCCGACAGTGCGGAGGGTCTCGGAAGGGCCCGTGCAGAACAAGCCTTCCTCAGCGAGCGTAACAAGGCATTCCCTCACTAGGTCACCCAGGCACTTCCCTCCGAAGTATTTCTCAAACCTGCCCAGTAGTCAGCGCAAGCTGCGTTAAATGCATCGTTGCAGTCGAGTCTCACCCTCGATTTGCATGCGCGTGTGACTTTTAAAAATTATTCTAATAATGAATGAGAAAAGGCGGTAATGGCGATTTTCGAGTTTAAAATTAAGCCAGACAAATGCAGTCAATCAACAGGTGGACCGTTTAAATGCCCCAGAACAAATTGGTCCTCGAAAAATGGCTGTCCGAATTGACGCCTGTAAAAATATCGGTTAAATGTATGTTTGGTAGCGCAACGCTGCAACGCAGTTGTGACTTATAATTTTAATATCTGCTGTGTATTATATTGCAGTGCGTTTTCGCCTGTAATTATATATTCAAATGTTCGTTCCAGTACTGTTTCACCAACCCTAACAAACGACCCGACTAAAGCACAGCTTAGATTTTTAGAGTCAGAAACTTTAAACGAATTAATCCTCACGTAAACGAGCCGGCCAAGAGAGACTTTCGGTCGACGCTGATGTCCCACTGAGTGCGCATGAAGTTCAGGACGCCATTGTCTCCGAACGCGCCCCACTCAACGTTCAAGACTTTCTAGAGTACATGACGAAATTTTAAATAATGGGGTTTCAAGGGATTCGCCAGGTTCACAAAAGATTATTCTAACCTCATTCATTCTTTTCAATGTTCAGATGTGGTTTATTTTAACAAGCATAAAACCTATATATAAAGCGATACTTTCAGACTTCCAGAGTAGCGGGTAGAATGGAAATCTATTTATTAAACCAAAGCGCCCGAGGAATGAAATATCGATAGTTTTCTCAATTGGGGGCAGCAATACGAACGACTACCACATTCCAGCATGAGTCTTGAAAATAGAAACTCGTAATTTAGGTCCTGAATGGTTATAATTTAGTTGAGCGTTCACTGACCAATTTGGTGGTATCGTTGCCGTTGCTCTGTTTCTTGAAGTTTTCGGGCTTCTCCACGTAGCAGCAGTTGCTGCCTGTCCCTAAGACGAGCCCCATTGCGCATTGATGATCTAAATACGCTCCACGGACCATAGTGCCTTCAGTGACAAGAACACTTCCATCAAATCAACATAAAAAAGGCCTAGTAGAACTATAAGTAGGAGGTAAGTGAAGTAAAAATAAAATATTTAAAAAAACTTTAAAAAAAACACGTTTTTCGTGTGGACTAAAAAGTAGAAAATAAATTATGGTTCGCCCCAAAAAAACGTGTGTCGGGCAGATTTATGATTAAAGCGAAAAGCACACAACACTTAAATTTTGGAAATTTGATGGTGAACGTACAGCCCGACCCACGTTTTTTTGGGGCGAACCCTAATTTATTTTCTACTTTTTAGTCCACACGAAAAACGTGGTTTTTTAAAAAGTTTTTTTTAATATTTTATTTTCTACTTTTTAGTCCACAAGAAAAACGATTAAGACTTGATTAAGTATGACTTGACGTACGTATCGATGATACGCAGCGTTAGCGCCTGCTCGTCTATAAAGTGAGCGCCCGAACGTCATACTATATATATACTTTACTCAATTAAACTAATTTCGGTCTCTAATTACT
The DNA here is from genome assembly GCF_000764305.2 of Hyalella azteca. Classification (NCBI taxonomy): domain Eukaryota; kingdom Metazoa; phylum Arthropoda; class Malacostraca; order Amphipoda; family Hyalellidae; genus Hyalella; species Hyalella azteca. Next base: position 125,327 of record NW_025946654.1, read on the forward strand.
AGTTTTTATGATTGTATCTGAAATTGTTAGGCGAAAATAGCCTGCATGCCGAATTTCAGATCTCTAGAACAATCAGAAGTGGGCTAATTTTCGTTGTCAATGTTAACAACAAACAAATAAACAAACAAACAAACGCGAAGCTAAGCTAAGAAAAACATGTTAATTAATCTTACAATTTATGTTTCAGAAAAGGCTAAGTAATATGAGTTGATTTCAATTTGTTTTTTGATAATTAGTTTAAAAATATAAACAGGCGTAAAAAGAGCTTCGCTTTACTCACGTGTGAGTAAAAAATATCAATTAGTAACCAGAAAACAATAACTCTGAATCAGATGTATAATTAATCCATCTGTTTAGTGTCCGAGCATTCCTCAGAAAGTAAAGATTTTCTAAGGTTATTATTACCTGTAGTGTCATTTAGGATTGCTACGACTGCTATATTGTCGAGCTTGCGTCTCGCGAGGGCTTCTTCCAATAAAGCAACCACGTCCTGGCCCACGACGCCGGGGCAGTTGAAACTCTTGCTCCACTTGATGAGTTCTCCCGACCGCAGGCTACGGTGGTGGATCGGGAACGAAAATGTGAAACCTGAAACATCCAACACAGATATTATAAGTCGTTCATCAGCCAACGTGTTCGGTTGGAAGCAGTCAACAAACTAACGTAGAACATTACAAAAATCGGCGACAAGCCTTATCTTAACAATATGTCTCGCTTCAGAAGTAAAAATACTTCATTCCCCGGAGAGGTTTGGGTTGTATTCAATGTTCATTTCTAAAATAAATTGGTTATTACCAAACCCCTAGCAAACAGTTTAGCGGTGTCAGGAAAAACTAAGGCGTCTAAATTCAAAGAACCGACCGCAGCGAGAGGCTAGAACAGTATGGAAAAGTTACATTAAGTATTTACGCTTAGGGGACGTCGAAGAATGCCACGTTATATTATGTATTTTTATTACAATATCTATTCATCATGTATCATCAATTAAATCGAGCTAAAGGCATACAATTTTTAAACTAGTAGAATTTCTATAACAATACTTTCTGGATGTGAATTTTCAGCACATTGAGACAGTAGGTGATTTTTTCGACAACAAATTATTTCTGATTTCGCTTTAGATTGGTTATTTTGAGTTGGCACAACCTAAAATTCCTCTCTGAATTGATTCGAATAGAATAAGATATTATTTCAATTCTACTTTTGTGTTCGATATATCGTTATAATGTATTATACTTGACTGTAGGTTGCGCCGACTAGGACATTATTATAGCATGTAGTTAGGCCAATCGAGTCCAATTGTCGCACCCCTTGTAAGCAACACGCACCCCGCCTCACCCATGTTGTATTTATTGCTGTTGAGGTTGCGCTTCTTGAGGAAGCTTTCAACGCTGGATGCGAGGAAGTCGAAGAGAGCGCTGCCGTGACCGTAACGTATGCACTCGGGAACTGTGTAGTACTCGAGGATCTGTAGTGTGCAGGAATTCGTAGTATTTTACTAACAAATTAAGGGTTATACACACAGACCATGCAGGTATGGCAAACCCTGTAGGCACTACATATACATATTTGCAGTTAATAATTATTCAGATTCGCTCTGATATTTCTTTTCATTAGTGCCTGTAATTTAAAAGTTATAGAGGATGACCGACAGTTGCTTTCTCAATCAACACATTTAATCAAAATTAACTCTATCTTAAGACGAACACTTATAACCGTTATTCTGAACCATTCAGAAATGAATAAATAAGATTATTATTCTTTCAACCATCACTATTTTTTCACCGTCCACCCATTATTTGTCTTCCGTCCAATATTCTCTAGGTGTAGAATTTGATATCAAGTTAAGCAAAAGATCAAAGAATTTAGCGAAATCAACATAGAAAGACACGTGCATCATGAATATAAAATTAGGCACTCAGTCATCAGCAGCGCAGAACTCAAGGACATACAGTGGGGGGAAATAAATATTCGTACACTTGAAAAATCGTATTTTAATGTATGTAAGTACAAGAATACTTTTTTCACCCGAAAAGTGAACATGTTGCATTGTTTTTTGTTGCATTGAGATTTAATTTCTTTTGATAGTATTTTTGAATATTATGCGTCTATATACATAATTTAAATCACTTTTCCTGTTAAGTTTGTGTACTTACATACATTAAAATACGATTTTTCAAGTGTACGAATATTTATTTCCCCCCACTGTATACCAATAAAGGACGCTGAAAATTCACAGTAAAATTATGCAGCTTAGTCACCTCGTCAGTGACTTGGCCAGCCTTCAGGGTGATGAGCAGCACACGCAGGTTGGTGCCTCCCAAGTCCAGGGCAAGAAAATCTCCTTCTTCTGAAAATTAAGAATTATTTGGAGTTGAAGGCATTATTATGCTAAAACTGAGTTGAACTGATTATACATGAAGTAAAGTTAATTGAAGTAACCAGTTACAATTGCGTAAATTAGAGTGAGTTCAAAAATTTTCGATAAATGGAAAATTTGAAAGAGTATCTGACCACGGTTTTCAGGCGGAAGTGTGAAAAAATACATATCCTACTTTTGCTTAAAAATATTCGACGTTTCAGTCAAATCAGTATTATTATTATCATGACATATTATTTATAACCCGTTTTAGTCCCATGAGTGAATTTCGCTCTAAAGCAACTTCTTGGAACTCATCTACAATATGAAATAGAATATGGATACACGAAAACAATGGGAATTCTAAAACAAATTTCCCAACTAGCATGCCTTTATCAAGTAAATTAAATACATTGAGACCATAGCAGACCTTTGCCATTAGGCAGGTCGGGCAAGAACGTGTCTTCCATGAAGAGCGAGGAAGGTTCACTTGGCTTGCCCTCGAGACCACGCGCCATCTCCTGTACGAAGACCTCCTTTAGGTGCTCCCTGTGGCTCTCTCCCAGGACCAGGCACGACAGTCTCGATGTGATCTAGAAATTAAACAATAAATATAATGAACGGCTATAATTTAGCTTATTTTGAAAGAAGCTATAAACGGACGACAAAACAACTGAAAAAATGATGGTTACGACAAAAAAGATTGAGTCACTCAAAGTACATTTTGATGTTTGGTTGACAAAATGACGTCACCTCAGCGTTTAAATGACACATTAAAACTAAAGAGATTTCATACCTTACCGAGCATCGGCTACTTTTTAGAGGTTCTTTATTTTATTTATACCAGTGAAACGTCAACTCGACCACTTATCGACGCCATTTCAATGTCACGTGTGTAAGCTGGGATTCTTTTATTAACTTTTCAAGTGCAATTCTATAGGTAATAATTTGCATCATACGCCTAGTTTGCCCATTGAGCTCGTTAAAGTTTTTAGGCATTGACAAAAAAGTACGAGTATTTCCCGTAACAGCCGCAATATAGATTTATATAAATTTCGCGAGGAGCTGAAATTCCCATTAAAATTAAAAGATTGCCAGCATTAAGTGAGCTCCTAAAGTTTAGGTATGCGCTTAACGACACCAAACAATCTATCACTGATGAAATTTAACCTAACCTTGAATTAGAACTAAAAACTACAAATAAAAGGCAGACACACCATGGCTATAAAAAGAACCTGCTAGCCAGGCTTCATATACATAAGCTCACTTGAAGGTTACAACCAACTTTTGATGGCAATAGGATGCCGGGCTCGGGCGCCTGGCGCTTGGCAATGAGACGAGGCTCAATCGTGCTGCGCAGTTGTGCACTGTGGCAGCAGAGTTCATGGCTTATTGCTGTTTGGTTAATTAATCAGTGTTTAATCGGTTTGCACTCGTAATTAGGCTTTGTAAATTCAAAACGGAGGGATTAATTGCCTACCAGAAGTACGATTAAATATAAATTGCAGTAATATATGGACTCAATTTAAAGTCCAAAAATGTTTTGCCGTAAATTAAATCCAGGTTTTTATTTCAAAATTTAGCGACTTTGATTCCTATTTTCTGCATCAAATTTTATCTTATTTCAAGTCGCTTCGAATTTAGTAAATGACATAGCTCAACCTCAACTTCCGTACATGTTTTTCAGCAATTACAACCAATAAATAAATCAAACGCTCGATAATTAAGCTTGCATTTCTCGCCAGCAGCTCACCAGAAGCAGAACGCTGGGTGCGGCTTGCACGGCGAGCGTCTCTTAACTAGATCAGTTAAAGACACATTCATAAGGGATTTCGATGCGAAAACATCTTTTGTACGAGTACTTCACAACAACTACGATGGGTCGAATTCTTTATCTAGAGTTTAAACCTCCGAGCTGTGCGCGTTAGGCATCAGCCTCTACAGAACGTATGTGGGCATGACAACGTAGGTATACGTATATATATTTACCATAGTCAGTGGCTGTTAGGCAGTTTTTTAGGTTGAATATACGCATTTTTCCGCCTCAAGCCCAACCAAAATTAATAACATTTTTTACCAGTGTCGTTACAAATAGAGATCAGTTACCTTTTACAATATATAAATAATGGACTTAAAATCTTTAGCAATAAATAAATTAGGGATCTAAATTAAAGCTATAGGAGTCGTAAACAGGCATTTCATTTGTTCTGAATCAATATAAATATAACGTGGCTTGCAGTTATGTTATATAAGTCCGCTTTACTCTTCTTGGTGGAAGAACATATATTCTAAGTTACTTCAAGTATTTTTGCATTTATAGATAGTGGTACTAACGAATACTTACTTTTCCTGTTTTATGCAGCACAGCTAAAATTGCCCCTAGTTCCATGGCGGTTGAACAAATAATATAAAATTGTTTGATGTCAACGTGAGTTGTAGCCGATTCTAGACATCGTACAATTCTAACGCTTCCTGGGGTTTCGCACCCACAACTCACTTTTCAATTTTCATATTCTGAACAGTAACCGCTGAGAAATAATATACTATAACATTCCATACAATTTCCTTTTTAAAACAAATATTAAAATAACTTAAAGGTAGTGTTTCCAATTTCCATTAAAAGAAAAGATCGATAAAACTAAATATTAGATGCATGCTCGTTAATATTATATAATAAAAAATATTGTAACAAATAAAGACGAAAGTTCGCTATTTCATCCAATCTAATTTTCTAACACGGACCTCTTTTCGTCATCACGGTTCCATGTTCATACTGTAAGTCAGCCTTCATTATCATAAATTGCTGTTCACTCAATTTACTGGAAATACGAAAATTTTTTATCAAATTGCAAAATCAACTGGTCGTTTGTAAAGTTGATCATAAAATTAAAAAGAATCGCTTTTAAATTTCGCTAACAATTTTTCATTTGAAAAAATGAGCAAAATTAGCGGCTCACAGAACTCGAACTGCCGTTAACGGCCATGAGATATATCAATCATTCCAAAAAATTTCGCATTTCAAATGCCTCCATTATTACCAATAAAAACTCCCAAAATTACGAATTATCAGGCTCTTACAACTTCCGTGCAAAAATGAGGGCACCAAGAAGTAAGCGAAAAGAGCTAAGTAAAAAACATTTAAAAAGGTTTTTTCACCTAGTTTTGTGATCCATACCAATCGAGCAGCTCTTTTTTAACAATATAGTAAAGCAAAACACGGCGGATCGTTTCATTTACGTGAACTACTAAAACATTGAGCGGCTCTTCTCTTTTATTATACGGTATCGACGTAAAACAGTGACCGGTTCGTTTCCTTCGTCTATTCTAAGCAAAGCGAAACTGTGAGCAGTTGGTTTACTTCGTGTTAGCAAACCAAAACAATTACAAGGAGCGGCCATTTTACAGAAGTTTGGCAAAAAGAAATACTGAGCAGCTATTTTCATTCATAAATACCTAACCTTACCTACGCCTCTTGTCATAATAACGCACACGGGAAAAATGCTCATTGCTTACGCCAGATAATAGATCTCCATTACTCCTCGACTTACAGTACTTTTATATTGTAGCGTTCAGAGATTGTGCTACAGTAGGGCTCTATTATTTGTTAGATTCACCTTTTAGTGTTTTTGATTCTCAGATATGTGTTATCTTAAAGATTAAGGAGAAATATTTTTTTAAGTTATAACGTATTTCGCGAGCAAATTTGTTTTGAAATTTAGAACTTAGAACAAAAAATTTTATAAATAATTTAATTCAATCAATCGAAAATTCAATCAAGCACATCAATAAAAGATATTTCATCCTTACCCTTTTTTGAAGTTTAACATCGTCCAGCGTCAGAACGGGAAGTTCCAGGGGTGAGTTCGCCATTTCTGCCCTGTAAAAAATATAAAATGCTTTTTGAAGACTGAATGAAACGGGTTTTGAGAACAAATTGATCTTGTGAAGTTAAGAACTCGCAACGCAACTTCGTTTGTAAAATAAAATCGTGAAAACGACACTTTTCCTATTCTAACAGCGTTTTTAGCGCATTTTCTCATTTATGGAAAAAAGGCGCTATTGTGCTCGTCATGTCCGTCCGTCTGTCCGTCCGTCCGTCCGTCTGTCTGACCGTCCGTGACTTCACGATTTCGTCGACGAGAAAAGGCGCTTCTGTCACTCACTGCAGTGCGTACCGAGTTTTATTTTTAGATAGATAGAAACGAGAAAAATATCCATGCAGGGACGTTTGAAATCCAGATTGTAATAACAATTTTCTCAATCAAGCATACATGTATTAGTGAGATTAATATTTCATTATTTCATTCGGAGTATCAATAACTTCCAATAATAATTAATATACGATTATCTTGACTGTTTATTCGCTTGCTCATTTATCGTGCGAGATAAAGTCGCTATCTATCACTGACCTTCAGCACAGGTAAAATAGATTCCGTGTCGCGATTTATATACGTGCTGATGAGTTACTGCGCATGTACATACACTTCACAACCATATAAACATAAACTTTAGTTCACAACTGAAGCAACAACATTCAACCATTTTGAGCGACCGCGTTAAAAAAAGGAACGATCAAGCTGAGCTTGACCATAGAATGTGCAGCCAAAGATGCGGTCGAGTCTGAGTTAAAAATTGTCGATAGATGCAGGACATTCAAATATTTCCAATGAAACAATGCGAGATGCATTCCGTGGATCCTGCACTGCGGTAATCCAACTAATATCGATAGATAAATGAAGAATTCAATTAATATTGTAATTATTATTTCGAATTTGAAGAAAAATGTTAAATTTTCGATAAATTTAAAGGCAAAGGGTTGAGCGACAAAATGTTATTCTTCTCTGAAACATGTATGCAACTAGGAACCAAAGTTTAATAAAAGAAACGTGATTATTTTTGGCTGAGTGAACCATATACTTTCAGTACGCCAAAAGCCTTCATGACTCGAGGGAGACTCAACGCATACATCAACATTAAAAAGAAAAAAAAATAGAATGACAAGAGACCGTTCTTGCACCAGTGAAGCTTGGGAACAGTTTTTTATGACGCATTGAAAGCTCTCTCTTCAGCTAAAAATATCATGAAGCCAAAGATGCGGTCGAGTCTGAGTAAAAAATTGTGGATAAATGTGGGAATATTGGCTATGTGTCCTGCGTTCACACCCAGGGGTAAGGAAGCATCGTTATAACCAGTACTATTTTCCATCCAATCTATCAGTTCATTGGTGACCAAATGAATCAGAAATAACAGTATTGTTCATATATTATACAAGAACAATGTTAGCACGATTCTCAGGCCACGTGATAACCAAAGTTTCCTTAATATATATTGAAGAAAAAAAAACATGAATGTGCTCGGTTTTAGCAGCTTGTAGACATTTAAGAAAATTATCGCCGCTATAGATGCATGGTATCATGGATGTCAATCATTTGCCGGTGGGGCATTCGAGATAACAAATGTAAAGTTAATCTTAAATGAGTTCAATCTCGTGGGAGTTATTTATGCGTAACAACGGTACATGGCAGGTCCTCCTCTCATGCGGCCTCCCGAGCAATGCTCGGCAGCAATTTCAATCATGTTCATTAAATAGCCAGTTGCCATGGAACGGTTTCTCAGCTTTCTACTTTGGACTGCTCGTCCATAACATGCGTTGGATTACTTTTAACTGGAATAAAATAAGACGAGGCGTATTAAAAAAATGCATCGTTTGGATTTAGTTGAACAAAATAAGGGTTGGGGTGATTTCATTCATTTTCACGAGTGTTTGTTAGAACTTGGGTGGTACCGGCTATTGAAACTTAACAACTTTTCATGCTTACCAGTCGTTATGTTCATGACTTGTCGCAAATATTCGAAAAAAAACACTTAATAAATAAAGCTTGTGATGTTTTCGAAAAAACCGCAGGCGTCTTTTTAGGAAAGCGTTTAGGAAACCGTGATCCACGGAACTGTTCATGTGCAAGTTCTAAGTTCACAAACCCACTCGAAAAATAGAACACTGCACAGAGAGTCGCCTGTCGCACATTGGCCGGCCAAAGGGTAGAGTGACAGAAATAACAAGTCCTTCAATGGAAGCCAGCAATAAATATGAATGGCGAGAAGCAGGACAGAATCTAATCTCTAGCATGCAAGTCCTCATGCTTCACCATTCAATGCCTTAATGTACGAAAAATGCTCCCGTAACGTTATGGCATAGGAAAATACTAACAACACTCACTGCATGCCCTCGAATATGGTGGCACTGGCATCAGACGGTCTCTTTTTGTAACAGGAATTTTACACTAAAGAAATTAAACCGAAAGGTTCATACCACTATATGTATATATCAACACGAACTCTACAATTTTTATAATATTAAAAAATTTGGTCTATTTTTATGAAGATGTTTATACAGCAAGGCTGTCATCGAGATATTGATCCTAAATATTTTGAGCTTCGCCAATTGCTAGAAATACGGAACTTCTGTATCGCGTTGCAGAAAATTCGCGCTGAAAATATTTTTATATTTCCTATGTCAGTGCCTCGGGTGAACGCAAACAAATAACATGACCAGCCAGGATCTGCCAGCCTTCGCAACAGACCGTATCAGACGCTCGGTAAATCATTCCGTTTTGACTGCGGAAACAACGAATCGAAACAAGTCAAGCGGCAATGACTTCGGTGGGAAATTCGGTAGGGCATCAGAACAAGAAGAATTTTCGCCCATATTATTGAATGAATTAAACCCCTTGTTCATTTGAGATTGTCCGACTCGTAATAGCTGTTTTTGGAATAATTCCAGTCGTTTATATTTCCAGTATTGTGTAATAAAACATTAAAAAAACGGCCGGCCAATGCACGGCCAGACAAAATTTTACTAACTGAAATACTAGTCAGGACGTAAAATATTTTCATTCTCAAACGTACTTGTTTATTCTCCCAACCTGACACATAAGAATATAATTAATTAATTGCGCGATCAATACAGGAACGCGATAGCTGATTATCTACCGCTGGTAATTCCTCCATTCATCTTTACCTCTAGATAACAAATGATAACAGAGAGCCATTCAGTCGCGTGTTCAGCATAGGTTTGTGACAGACGCACGATATATACTTGTTCATATACACACGTAGCCGCCTTGAAATACCTGATAATGTAATCGAGAGCCTTATCGCCAAGGGCACAGAAATGCATCTTAAGAAAGGAGCGTGCTCGCACCTGGACAAGAACATCGGAGCGAGAATCCTTGCACCACAGATATAGTATGTAAGACCGGATTCAATTGATAGATAATCGCGTTCAAATGAAATGATGTACATTTTAAAAAGCACGTTTGAGATTGAGGTTTCCCATTAGAAGTTTGTATGTTAATAATGTTCACAGATTCACGTTTTCGCTCACATTTTTAGATTTTCCATCCTGTAATTCAAAGGGAAGGCTCCAAAATCAATCACTCACAATGGAATTCGTAAGTAACGAGTCTGCCGAATCCAATGTGAGAGTACACTCTAAACGGAGGGTTGTTTGCCTAGGCTTCAGTTTCAGAACCACCATGTAAGCAAGCTAGGGCTTTTGTTGAATGGGCCAACAATGAAAGCAACAGTGGAGGAACGCCTGTTGTTCAGAGGCTTGGTAGTGACGAGATCGGGGGGCGGGGTTAATGCTAGGCTACGCAGTATGCACCTCATCACTACGCATGCAGTTCTATTATTATCTATATAATATATTAGACATCTATCATATCATATGTTTACATTTATTATCTATATAATAGATTAGAACTTATAATCTAATGAAAATTATCAGGTTATAATCCTTTGGCAGAGTGGAACACTCGCAAAATCTAAGACATTAATTTAGCCGAAATGTCGTACGGCCTACCGCGAATACTAATTCTCGACCATGTATTCCAACAAAATTTCACAGATCATTGGAAGGAAATGTACGAATCAAAATTATATATTTCAATAATTCACTAAAGCCGATAACTGCCTTTAAGGAGTAAATTTAGTTAATTATTTTAAACGTTTGACTTTTGTCGAATTGGTTCAAAAGCTGACAGTTTAGTTTATCCATAAAAGAAGTAAAGACTAACTTACGTAGGTCGTAATTTTCTAATAAACGCTAACACCCCTGGCATTGGCTTTTGATTAAACTTATCGAAGCAGCCATGCATGTTTATGATAAACCTAATTATAATCCACAAATATTCCTTACTATTCTGCATAAATGGCAAATGATCCAGCCAGTTCTAAATGAACGAGCTGGTAACTGCGCAAAGGTAAATATTTAGTCGTGAAGCAATCGCAGAAAGCCTTGTGCCAGCCGGGCAACAGTCCATTGCTTAGTTCCCTAACTCGGTTTCTTCTATTCGCGTGATGCTTGGCGGAATAAAATACAGAAGCCCGCATCTAAAAACCTGTAAGCGATTCTAGTTGTTGAGAGCGCATTTACTAGGGAATTCATGGACAGTTGGACACGTCACAGACCAGCCCGAACGGCACAGTCAAACGCAGTTCTAGCAGTAATCAAGTCTACAGCTTAGTTCTTTCCAAATGTTTCATTTTGAAGGCTTGATGACGAGTTTAATATGGCATAATAAGCATGTAGGTAGCCCTGTCACAAGTGGGGTAAAAGTTCATATTATCGTTACATAAATTAACAAATTTTGTAATTATACAAACATTTTTATACGTGTAAATTCCATTCAACTTTTCAAATTAGGTATAACATTTAGGTATACAGAAATTAGCGAACGGTAAAATATTAACGTAATATTCATGTCGAATTACCTAGATTTCAGGTTTACGTTTTCTTTTAAAATAGGCTAGTTCAATTCACAGCTAATGAGTTTATGGAATGAACAAATGAAGTTTTCGAATTCACCCTGAAAGAACTTTAATCCTAAGAAATATCTTACCGAAACAGGAAGATGAATCACAGTTATCACACACTCCAAAACGCTGAGATGCTGAGCGAATTTTCTACTACCTTCTCCAACTGGGACACGCAAGCTACTGACGACACTCACGAGTCACGACAGTCACGACACTGCAGTGTTGCCAGGCTTTTCTTGGCGAGAATACCAGATTGCCTAACTAAAAATACCAGAAATATACAAAAAATTCTATTGTTCAAAAACCGACTGATACTTCCAAATTTAATGAAACTATTCGCCAGAAACGTTAGTTAGAAAAAGGAAAAAAAAATTATCTTATGCACTATGCATTTATCTGGCTTGACGATAATTAGCCAAATTGAACACATTATACTTTTTCCCTTTGTTTGGAATATTTTTACACTTTTCTTTTCCTGTGTTTAATTACAATTACATAGACACTTGTTCCTATTTTTATCACAGTGTGGCACTTCCCCTTCGCTAAACATGAGCAAGCCACGGAAACACGTCAGCCTCCTTTTGCTTATTTTCGTACATGCTTGTATTGCATTTACCTAACATTTCGGGTGTGAGCACTTGTTGCTGCTGAGCAGATAGTTTTTGGTCCGAATAAGGGACTCTAGTGCCTTAGTTGAAATTTTATTTCGTTGCTTGTTTATCACATCGGTGCATTATGAAAACACCTCACGAATGCATTGGTTGGAGACAGGTCAAAGTAGACAAGTGATGCTTGTCTACTACTACTACTTCCTACTTGTCAAAGTAGACAAGTAGGCAGCCAGTTCCATGAATGGATGATGATTTTTAAAATCAATGAAATATTGAATGACACCCCAGAATTCAAGTGGCACTCTAGAATTCAAACCCACCAAACAAAAATGGTGGCGCTTGCGTCGCGAGATCGGTTCGACAACCTCACTCGTCCTAGGCCATATCATCACTGATCAGTAATCAATCAAGGATCATCACTCTCGTGCTTATATTGCGCCAAGCACTTTTGATAAATGTTAACAATTAGATTGGGGTTATTTCATCATGGGGTAAACCTACGGTTCCAAAAATGGCGGGTAACCTCTAGTAGCGCCGCTCTGAAAGTAATCTATATAAACCACGCCTACGCTGGGCTGGAGGAAGTTCAACTTCGGAGGTGGAACTTAATGGCAGTAAATTTGCAGTAAGTCAGAAAATACCAGATTTAGGCAAATATACCAGATCTAAAATATTCATACTAGACACTTTCTGAAAACACCAGATTCGTGAAATCTGGTATAGAAATATACCATCTGGCAGTGCTGGACGACAGACGAGCTCTCTAGCTAAGCTGTGCAACAGCAAGCTCACGTCGGCGCCTCGGCCCTCGAGTCGTGACTGCAAAGAGACAAGCGTAGCCCATAAATACATGATACGGTATCCGCCATTATAGGAACTGTCCCTCTTCAGTGACTCAATATAACGTAAAATTTACGTTAATGCAGCTCCTACACGCTAAATATTATTGAGCGTTTTAGAACGATATTAAGGGGTTGCGCACAATATGCGAGATTTTCTGAATTTCTAAAATATGATGCGCTAAATGGAAGATATTGTGCAGTCTAGAGGCTGTATTGCGCAATATTATTCTCTGTGCGTCCGTAGCGGTCGTTCGAAGTGATTTTGTTGAGCGCATGTCCTTAGCATGGCGGCTGACAGAAACTTCTTGACTATTTTGAGCTTTACAGTGGTCTCATGGTATGTTTGATGCAAGATTTTACTAATCGTTCGAAAAATGGGAGCAGTACGAGACACTGATTGAAAGTAATCTCAGTTCATTCACTATATAATAACTTTCTTTTAGTTAACTATTCCGTCAAAAAAACAGTACCTGGACTAATTCTGTCTCTCTGCCAGTCTTCTTTTCTACGTATGTCACGAGTCAATTTCGCTCAAGGTGTTGACTGTTCGTACAATATGGTTGTACGTCTGGGGGTCGTGGTTGCGCAATATATTGCACAATCCGACAAAATGGCATCTATACGTTCAATAATAATGCGCAATCCAAAAATATTTCGGAATAAAATTGAGCGTCTAGGGGTCGCTTGAGAGAGAAATTTGAGGATAAGGAATACGTAATGTTGTCGCTCCATTAGAACACACAGACATCCTAATCATACTCCTAATGAATACAGGCGATAACGCAAAAATCGACCATAGCCTGTGAAGGCCGGTTGCCAGCCAGCGCTCGGACACTCTGAGGGCGAATTTTTTTAACGAATTTTTAGCGCTCACTTTCCAGGCATAACTTTGTATAATAGAAATCGATCTTGACTTAATTAACAACGAAGCTATTTATTCTCAATACACTCCTGCAAGCGTTGTCAGAATTTTATCTCCGCTTCGTTTTCACGATTCCCACTAAACGCCAAGTTAGGAATGCGTGCATAGGATGCATAACGCGAATTTATAGCAATAATCTGGTGTTCAGATTGCTCCTAAACATACTTCTAGATGTTAATCATGCTCAGGGTGTGTCATGCTACTACACTGAGCTTTAGCTTAATGGTATTGATGAAAAATAAAATATTATTGGCTCCGATATAATTCGATTTTTCAGTAGCAGATCACTCCATCAATTTATTTCATGCACTTTGGTACGTCGGTCGTCCAGGCCCGTGCTGTGTGGGACTTGAATTTCTTCATATTGAAACCATTCGTCTCCGACTTCTACCTATATCTTTCAGATGACTGTCGGGCGACGTGCAGACGACTGAATATGTTGCTTATATAATTGAATTTGTTCATCGATTTATCGTTGACTGTTTTTGAACTTTAAAAGATCACTGATAATCGTTTCATTATCGGGACAGCCCATGGCTGTTATGGCATATTTTATGGGTCATTAAAAAGTATATTAATGACCCCAGGAAGGCAAATTTTGAAAGTGCCTCGTAAAAAATTGAGCTATCGAATAAGGTGACGATCGTAAATCGCCGAAAAAAAAAACATTTTTTAAGGATGAAATAAGGGGGAAGTTTATGCTCATTAAGAATTTCGTAGATGCTGGACCAATATTTTAGCATATTAAAATTGAATTGAAGTAAGTCATCATGCAGCGGCAGAATAAACCATATCTTCTAAGCTGGCATATTTGACTGTTTTTGCGTTTACTGAATATTGCAGAGCAATGTAAAAATTATTAGATGAGAAGTGATGTGTTGGGATATTATGTCTCAAGTTCTCATAAAAGTCTAATTTTTCCATCTTCTTATTGCTCAGAAACGCCAATAACAGATAATTTAATGTCACGCATTAGCTTCAAGTGTTATAAATGGACGCTATAACACTTTTAGTAGGAAAACTTTATTTGGCTTGGATTCAACCGAGTACTCTCAAAATGTGTTCCTCAAAATTGAAATTCAAAAACGAAATTGTATTTTGAAAGTTGTCCATGGCATAAAATTACAATTTTGATGTCAATTCAATTGGTATCACTTAGACTAAATTCATTGTTTAATTCTGCAACAGATTCAGAAAATTACGTAAGATCGCGTAACTATTTTACATTTCTCACAAGGTTGTAATACGGGCCGAAGAACGCATGGTCGCTGAAGCCACATTAACCTACTTTACGACATTTGGCAGGCAGTAAGATTTCTTGATGTTCGTAAAATAACCGAGCTGAAAAAACCAGGTCACCGGCCAAGGAATTCCATCCCTAGGGAAAAGTTAGCCACTATCGACCCTCATACTAGGACCAGATAAGCAGCCTTTTTCGTTCTTCTCATGAATAAACGTATTCCCATCGGCTTCGGATACATCGGCTGGTCCCCGTATAAAAGCGCTCTCATTCTGAGACCAAGTCAGACTTGGTTGGGAAATCATCGGAAACGTCGTTCACTTGACAGAACTGCAGTGCGCGGTTATCTTCTGTACATGAACCGGTTTTTTGTAAACGCACTAGTATGCACTGAGGCTTAGAACATCAATCAATGGAAAGCACTAGGTTTATTTTTAACTTTTTGTAAAATAAACGCCATCAAAATTAGTTTACAGTTCTCACCATTCCATCCTGGTCTTGCATTATCAACACGATTTTATTCAATTAAATGTACTCACCGAAACCATATAATAAATTAGGATAGATTGGCATTTGCCGAGTAAAGCCTAAGCCACACCTCTGAAGAATATTCTAACTCACTTTGACTTGACAAAATAAAATGAGTTCAGGGCGCTCAAGAAGGCATACAGTTCCCGAAAAACAGACTACTCATCCAGCAGCCACCATGACACTCGCTGGACTAGGCTCCATCATCCTGAGCAGCGCTGCAGATCCATATCGCAAAGCCATAAATAACGATGATACTGAAAACTTGGCAAACAGTATTCAGAACTTAGTAGTATCATCAAGTTCACCAGACCTCGATACTTTTGATCTGAAGAAGCTTTACTGGAACTGTTTTATTCCTTCTGAATACTATGACACCTACTACACCAACCTCGACGAGGAAGTAGCTTTTTTTCTGGATTCGTACTCGACCACAGCTTGCGCAGGTAACCTTAACTTCTGAAATCTGAGGAAATTTGAAGCAAATAAACGAATTAAAGTGCATTTTCTTATCATACAACATAATACCGAACAGTGATTCATATTCTTAATTAGTATTATTACCAACAATTGAATGCTCATTTGATTCCACGACCAGACACTGCAGTTTATGTTCCTGCATGACACTGGTGTGACGGGTCTTTCAGCAGCAGTGGAATTTTAAAACACTCCTGCTCAACTGCTCAACTTGATGATTTATGAAACTGTTGATACTTTTTCAAGAATAATTATTGTAAAGAGCAGGAACCCGGTTTGATTTATCAGACGATGTATTGTTTAATTGATGAAAATTACATGATCACCGACATACGTATCTAGACAATCATATATGCCGCCAAATCCTTGTATGAATGAGTGTAAATTCTCCGACTTAGCTTATTTTCAGAGTGCCACTGCTATCACATTGCTTCTATAGGCTTTTAGAAAGTTTCTCTCACTTTTGATGCAGTCTTACGGGCAAGCTTCCTCCCGAGGGGAGGGTCCGTGACGGTCGCGGACATCGGGTGCGGCCCGGTGCCGATCTACGCCGCGGCAGCGACCGCGCATTTGGGTGCGCCTGCCCAGATCTGTCTGGCGGATATGCTACCCCAGAACAGGTAACCTGAAACCTTGCTTAATACAATCATAGGAACATAAAATTATAAGTAATACTGTTAGTGGTACCTTCACTCGGTCATAGAAATGTGACAGTACCACTAATACTGACACTGGTAGCAAGTCTCAGGCAGTCAAAGATATTTAATGGTACCACTGACACTGACACTGCGAAGTGCATCTTCGGTCAAACATACGGATGTGAACATTCAAAGATGCTGTCATCATTAGTCAATCATAAGAATGTGAAAGTATCACTGACACTTGAAATAAATACGTGGAATCGGAAAAGTGAAAACAGATTGAGGTCAATGCGTTTCGCACCATTTAAGTACAAATATTGGCTGTGATTCTAAACTTTGAAATTGAATCTTTAGAAACACCATAATAGTTCTTGAAATACAATAATTTTGATAATTGGCGTTTACGTATCAGTAATATGACCGATCTTCAGATATCACAGTGCAATAATCGAAAGTACTCGATAATCTGAGGAGCAAGGCAATAATAATTTTACTATACCTAAAACTAACTATACGGGCCTAAACACATGGAATTCACTTACGTGTTTACACCATGTAGCTTTCGCAATCAATGTCCATGCATATGCCTCTGTTTAGTCCGATAGCATCAACATCGGTATCAGAACCATTGATGATGGCTGAAGAGCCAGTACCATAGTAAGTGAGGGATGCAATATAATTTCCCCAATTGAAGTGTTTCATTTAGGCAAATCATTCTAATTCCAGACCAAAATAAATTTTGTATTGCATCGCAAATACGATCACAGGAGCCAAAAATCTGTTGGATTTTCTTGGCCATCTTTTGCTGCATGACATTTTTTAATCAATCATATAAAAATTTTCCCGAACTGAATTTGTCTCACTAGTGCGCTTTAACAAGAAGCGTAAACGTGGGCCACAACTCTCAACTAAGCACTGGACGGGAGATTATCATGCCTCTAGCGAATTAGATTACATGGTCAAATACCTCTTTGCATGCTTGTGCAAGGTGATGGTGTTAAGCGTGATGGTGGTTATGGTTGTGGCAGTAAAGTTGAACGGTCCGCGCGTCTAAAGGCCCGTTCACACTAGGGGCAACACACGAGAATCAAGTGTCTCAAAGCGCATGCAGAGGCGCTTTGCAGCCTCTGCATGCGCTTCTTGCCCGATTGACGAGCTAGCGATTGACAGGGGCCATGCCACATGCAACACAAGCGCGGCGCTTAGTAGATAGCTGTTAAAGAATTGATATCACTTGTATGCTTAAATCGCAAATTAACTAAGAATTTAAATTAAATTAAAAATTTAAATCAAAATAAAAATCTAAATTAATTAAATACAGAAATTCAATTCGTTCTATGGTTTCAATGTATTAATTTGTGCTTCTGATTTGCGATTCTAGATTCTACGAACTGACGATGGAGGGTCTACGAAACGTTTTCTATAAAGATATGAATTTTTGTGGACTATTCTTTGCTTTTTAATTCTTAGTTAGTAGATAGCTGTCTGTGGTCTAGTAAGGTTGATTGTGTACGCTGGTCCGGCACACCAAATCGCAAATGTCGACTAACACCACTCTCGTTTGGAGTCACTCTCTAGTAGAGCGCCTAATTGATCTTTAAACAGTGTTCCCCTTTGTCACAGGGTAGCCCTGCGGTGTTGGAGAACTGGGGAGTCCACAGCTTTGGACTGGTCAACATTTTTCGAGCGCATTGCAACGGCTTACCCCTCTGGGAGGTGGGTAGGGGCTTTAGTGCGATTCTTTTAAATGACACGAATATCTATATCACTGAAATCTTGGATGCTGAACAATGGACAGTAAAAAAATCAGCTAGAATTTTTTGACGCGACACCACAACAGCAATGATAAATTCTGGAACGTTCCAGGTCCGCACAAGATCTGATATCAGCGGCACGTCTCAACATCTACGAGATCCTGCCATGCGATGTCACTCGAGATCCTCTGTTGAACTCTCATCAACGGCAAGTGCATGAATATATCAATTAAGAGGGATATGTGTCTGATCACAGCTTATACACTATAACTTGTTCGATTTAGAAATGTACTGGAGGTTTTAAGGAATACTTAAAATTAAATACTCAATCACATTCTAGTCCCAGAAAATGCGCTGAAATTAATTTGTAATCCGCATGTCATAATCATTCAGATGAACATCGAGAAAAAAATGATGGTCTTAGTGTTTAAGATTGAATAATGAATATAATTACTCTCGATATTAGGTTCGATGTGGTCATGTCAACTCTGTGCTTGGAGTTCGCAACCTCCTCGGCTGAGGAGTACCGGGGCAGCGTGGCACGTCTGGCAAGCTTTGTCGCCGATGGAGGTTTTCTTTTCATGGCAGTAAGTATTTTTATCTATAGAGAGATCAGTGTAAAATACGCAGGAAATACGTAATATAAGTTTCGACAAAAAAATGCGGATGAGTTTTCTTAGAGGATAACCGAACACATCGGTTCCCACCTAAAAAAATAGTCCGATTGACCAAATGGAAAATGGATTATAGCCCACTACATGACGGACCAACCGAAATAAGACATGTTCAGAATATTGATATCCACTAGCCACAAGTTATAGAAATAACTTAAATATTCATTTAGGAATGTGTACATTTTGTTAACTTATGATCACAGGGAACTTATGATCACAGGGAGCACTGGATAACACGCACTATGTCCTGGGCACGAGCGACTACCCTTCCGTGGCGCTCTCTGAAGACACAGTGCGGGGAGCCATTGATGACTGCCGCCTGCAGTGCCTCGAGTTCAAGACGCTGCCCCGGACCACAGACCCTAAAACTAAGCCTGCAGATCATTCTGGCGTATTTTTCGTCGTCGCTAGGAAAGTAACGCATCAATGATTCGGTACAGCCTGAAAGTTTCCATCAACTCGATCGTCGTAAGTGGAGATTACTGCATTTGGACGTATATCTAAGCTGGTGAATAAATTATCTCGACACCAAACAAGAATAGGCAGGCGCCTAACATCTGAAGACTGCCACAAGATAATGTAAACTCACTGATTTCGTCAATTATATTTGGTAAGAAAAATAAATACAACAATTTGTTCATCGTAACAACAACAATAACAAAATCGTACTCCAGTCGACTACTGCCAGAACTTCGTACTGACTTACGATCAACTGAACAATTCGTTAAGCATATAATAATTAAATATCTCTTCTATCTACGTAGTTATTCAATATTTGGTTCAGTTTCTGCAGGAGAATATGATAAAGTTTTGGTTATCTAATAATTACAGTTCACAATAAATTTACTGAACACGCCGGTAATGCCTGACTTTAAAATGAATTTCCAAGACCGGAATTTTCTTGTAAAACAATTGAATATTTTAATTATTAACAAATTTAAAAATTAATTTAAAATTTAAAGCAATTAATTTTAAGAAAGATTTGTTAGCTTATCTTAAGAACTTCGAATTTACTTTGATCCTCGTTACCGATCATTTTGATTCTAAATTAAGTTAACCTAAATTAAAGAATATACCATAAAATTGTAGCATGAAGTGCATTATTAATAATAATCAATTATAATGGCATTGCTGCCATGGAAGAAGATATTCTCGAAGTAACAACTCGAGTTTTAAAATAAATTTTCTGGAAGTCAGTATTCACTCAGTTGAGAAAAAATCAAGCTAAGAATTTGCGCTAGAACCTAAAAAAATCATGTAAAAAATTCAATAAAAGCCACAACTTGAAAGATCATTGGTCAACAAATAAAATCCCATTATCATTTGATGAACCAATTAAAGAGTATTGCGATTGATCCCCAAACAACTAAAACCACTAAATTAAAAGTTAAAAAATATTGGGAAATTTAAGTTCGTTGACGAGACATTTTTGTCCGTTCCAATAAACTCGTAGAATAGTCTACTACTGAACGATGGATTAATTATGTTTCGCCTAAATTGCTTTAAAATCACTACAAAAATATAATGATTTATCGTATCATCTGAACCAACAACATTTTTTTTAATGTACACAAATTTTGTTCACATTTTTGAAGATAGCGAGATCAAGGGAACAGTCAAATGATAGAAATGTATTGCACATAAAGTGTTCGCCATTTTTCATACCATATTATCCCTGATTTAATGGATATTATGTTCCTGAGGAGCAGAAGAGTGGTGCTGGAAGTGAGAGGATTGCTGCTGACCGACTGGAGACTGTTGACCTGCGGGGAGTTGCTTTTGCTGGGCGACTCTTCTTCCCGGACCTCCCCCTCTTCGGTTGAAGCCTTGTAACATGCTGCGCATACCTCCCATCATCTGGTCCATGAGGCGGCGAAAGCTAAAAGCAGGGCCCCCTCGGGGAGGAGGTCTTCTCACTCCCTGACCACCGAATCCAGGGGCGTTGGGGGCATCTTCGTCGAGTTGTCTGGAGGGGGCGATCTCGTTGGTGTGAATCGCTGGGTCAATCGGTGGAGAGTTGCGGGAGGCTTGGTTGGGTCGAAAATTGGAACGGCGGCTGCTACTGCCAAAAGTCCTGCGAAATGTACAATATTTAAGGATCGTCATAGCGTTTTAAGATATTTACATCAATTTTCTTCATTGTGCAAGTGCACTCAAAACACTAGCGATTAGAAAAAACTCTCTTACCATGCAAACGCCTTGGCTTAGGTCTAAAAACAGATTAAGCTGTGAAGCGAATTTGCCAAGTTTACTAATTGAGAACAATCGCATTGAGGACTGTGGTTGAAACATCAGTTTTATATCTCGGGATTTCTAGTCTCACATAATAACCACGCACCATTTCGAGTCTTTCACACATCCGATCTAATTGGACAGTTGCTCAAAATGTGGCACAAACATGAAAACATGACAAAATTATAATTGTTATTGTTGTTTAAACTTAATAACAAGTGAAAATTATCATCACAAACCTCGAAAAGCCATTTCTGAGTCTGGAAGCCACAGAAGACATATCGCCCACTGCGCTGGCCATCATGTTTTGGATTCGGGCAATACCGGGGGCGGCTCCCTGGAACTGGGCGCTCACCGCGACCAAACTGGTGGCCATCGCCACGAAAGGCAGGATGGAGATACGCTGCACAGAGAAATGCGAATTTAGAGGTAATGCTGATAGCAATTCAAAAACATTGAAGCTACAAATGAAATGTGCATTAAAAGAACAAGTTAGTCATCTCTCAGGATTTCAACTAGCAAATTTGAAGCCTGATTTCGTGGATGCCATTACATATTGATTGATTTTGATCGACTCGTCAAAGGATCAATATCACCGCAATTAATTCCAATTTCATACCTAAAAACGGAACCTAGGCCACTATGAAGCGTCACAAAACAAGAGTTGAATCCCAAATAACTGTATAATTCCACTTCTCATAGATTAAAATTATAATTAAATTTCAATTTCACTTTCAATTTACTTCCAGATTCTAAAACAATAGTGCAACAGGGTATTTTTAAAATAAACATTTATATACGATTCGATACATGCAACAATTACAATTGTTCTTTGACTGAAGATTAAATAAACCATAAAGCTGTTGCCTGTTGGACAGGGTTTAAATATCGCGCAAATATTAATATAGCGGCTCTCCAAATGACTGATCGCACGAAATAATTTTAAGAATTAATTGGTGTACCAATAAAATCCAATTGTGAAAGTTTGATGGACATTAGTTAAAGAAAAACACTATTATATAAGATAGCATTCGAAAATTTTTATCCCAATTCAAAATCCTAGCGGCCTCGCTCTTCCGTTGTCGTGAATATGAACGTTTGAAATAAATACGGAATTGCCTTTTCTGAGTAACGGCCAGGTTCATATACTATATTTGAGGACATTTATTGTTTGTTTGTTTGTTTATTTAAATCCTGCCACAATAAACATTATTATTCTCGTAGGGCGTGTTGCCACGCAATGTCGATCGTATCGGGATACCACTATCGCATCGGGATCATTACGTTTACATTCCAAATAGGGATTGGGCTGAAAAATAGAAATATAATTAAATTTCGATTTACAAAAGCAATGTTCATAATAAATAAGAAATGTCAATTTTGTGCTAAATTTCCAAAATATTTTCAGTTAAGAAAGAGTTATTTGAGAAGTAAAAGTTTGAAAGAGTAACTCATCTGAACAATCATTATTTTAATTTTAAAATCACAATGATATGAATGGTTAGAGGAAGAGCTCCTCGGATCCCATGGTTTGATTTCATCAATGAGAAGCAACCCCGGCTTTATCTGATCACTGTTATTATAAGAGAGTAATTAAAGACAGTAACAAAATATCTACATGAAAACAGGGTACATGGTATTATGGATACATTATTGCTACCGACTCTGCACGCAACATCTGGTAATATTGTCCAGAATATAATTAAATATTCATGGCTTTAACTGAAATTATTGCGGTCTTGCAACGAAAATGTTCGGAAATGAGTTATCTTATGTCACCGCTTTTACGAAGAACCAAAGAACAGAAAGTTACTTTGAGAAAACGTAAATGTCGTAAAACATTGACGATAACAATGAAACCACAGGTTTTGCTCCGTCGTGAGTGATGTGGCGCACGCGAATTACTTCTCGTCCTTAAAAAGTGTAATTCTAAAATTCTTCAACCAAAAGCTTTTCTGAATAATAGAGTTTCTAAATAATAGAAAATAATTAACAAATAGAAATTTAATTTCTAATATCAATCTCACACAAGAAGTCAGTATAAAAATGATTAATTCGAGATATTATGCTTTGCAAAAAGATGCGTACTGTTCTGACTTAACACGATTCAGTTTTTAATAACTCATTCACTTATAAAACAGACCGTAAATGTTCTTAACAAAACTCTTCCAAAATTTGCGAAATTTAAATTAAGTCTACTGAATCATTCCATCCTTCTGACTTAGAAGTTCTGATAAATAAAGAAGTTCTTATATATTATTTCCGAATGCGGAATATTTTCAACACATTTAATATGGTGATGGCGTTCAGCTTATTTCTTTTCCATACGTCATCTACAGCCTCGGTGTAGGTAAATTTAGTCGGTTTCCGGTAGAACTTCATGCCTCGATAAAGGCCACAACTGAGTAGCGGCGGCTGAGAGGTGAAGCTACTGGAAAATTTTTCATTTTAGCTCGACTTTCTCTCTGTGGCTGTCGTTGTGCATCCTCCGTTAACAGGAACGAAGAGCTTCCATGCACACCTGCACAGGCGTCCAGTTTCTCTGCAATTTGTCGGTTAGGTGACTTTCTCACTTCGACAGGTGGTCTTAAGTTCAACTTCGAGTAATATTACGTCATGAAATTTCAATGATAAGTTTCTTTAGATTTGTACATTTTTCATTGTTATATGGTTGTGTTATTCGCAATATTTAGGTCAAATTCTTAAATTAGGGATCAATATTATCAATTATATTTCGCTAGTCATTAAATCTTCCAATTTTACTTGATTTGACTTGAGTGCATTCATAAATTTTTATTTCCTGTACGTCCTATTTCATGTTTTTTATTCAGCATGAATAGTTGTTTAAAAGAAAATGAGTTACCGCTACGTACATAGCACAAACCAATAGGAGCACCACAATTTTCTGGAAAAGGAATGCTAATATATAATTTGGAGATCTTGAACTTACGATAAACATCGAGCTTAGTGAACTATTATTATATAATATATACATAATTAAATATTAAATATTATATGAACTCTATATATTGCTTGTAATGTGTTGAAAACTTAGTCGCTTAAAATAAAATAAGCTCTTGATTGATAAGCATCGAGTTGAGTGAGACAGACAATGCAGAACTGGACAAAAATGACCACTTATCATGATCAGTAGCTACATCCGTTGACGCTCGAACAAAAATCCAGAAAACTGAAGTGATAAGCTCGTCAATAAAAACCAGCGTTAATCAGCCGAGGAAAATCAATAATAATGCGCAACGAAGTTTTGAAAGCACATTTTACAACAGTGATATACATAAGTCCAGCAACAAGGAATCGTGTAGAACTCAACAAGGAACAATGCATGACCGAGCGCGATGACATGCTCGACATGCTAGCAGACAACATATGGTTCAAGTTGACAGTTATGCGAGCATGCGGCCCACTGACCAACTTCTTCATCCCCGGCCTACATCATCGGCACGGAACTCATCGCCCTGCGTTGTGCAGTCTAAAAAACTAATCCGAATTCGAGAAAAAATTACAGAGGCCGAAGAAAGAGTCCACTTTCCTTACTGTAAACAGATAGATTGCATAATAACATTACTGCCCAGACGTGAAATTGCTTATAAATTTGTACATTAAATTCCTACCTCACAAGGTCTTCGAGTCATATCACTTCTATGAGTGACCCCAATAACTCTCCGGAAAAAATGAATTTAAGATAGAACGACAAATCTACAACTCAAACGATCGGCAAGATCTACTTCTACGCTTCTAAAATCGTTACGGTCTCTCGTTTAGGACGACCCAATTTTGAAGTTTCTCATGAGTTGTGGTTAGTTTGAGAGCTTTCACTCTTTACGGCAAAGTAAAGTCCACGTCACCACGTTCGACAGCACAAGAATCGAAACATCAATAACGGAGATTTGGACGGTCAAAGTAGCAATCCTCTACATTATTTCATCATCACAAGCAACCACAATATCGTTAAGGGAAATCGCCGTGTGAACTCAAATTAAATTGCATCAATAGCAATTGTTGGCACTAACAAATGAATCTCAAGTCGAAATAGATTGATGTGAAAGCACAACTGATGAGAATGCATTATTTTCAAGTAAACCATTGTGCTGGCAATGGTATTGATTGCAATTGATTGCAAGATAGATAATTGATTGATTGCAAGATGATACAATAAATATAAAGATAGGAGCATACTAAGTACAAAGCGAATATAAAGAAGAGAAACATAAGCAATAATTGTTTATGGCTTATTGAGTAATTTGAAGATTGTTTTCCTCGATATCTTTATGACATCCGAGAGTCATTTCCATTAATAATTTTCCAGTCAGCCCAAGAGCGTTCAGCTTATGATCATTTCATAAGAGCAACGCTATCATAAATGAGCAAACATGGCTGTGCCCATGCATTTACTATGACAACGAAAATTTATTATGGTGATCAAGGAGGCGAACATCCGTGTCTGAATAGGGGCTGAATGCTTTCTCGATTTCCAGCTGGAATGAAAGTGACTATATACGTGAAATGGAATTGCAGCAACTGACACTTCCGGCTTCCAAATGCAACCAGCTTTGAACGCGGAAGAAGAAAGCAACCAAAGGGAAACGATTGTGGCAACTGAAATTGCAGACCAGAATAGACAGGTGAGTATTTTTATTAGGATCCGGCGCCCAACTCGCTTGAATGGCAATTTTGGCTACGAATGCCAACGCCATATTTTACAGTTACGATGGTCTTTGTCCTGTAATTTTAGCGGACCTTTGTTTCCGGTTGTTTGTGCACAACAATTGTTTCAGCAAGTTTGAAAAATCACTGTACCATAGAATCTAAAGATATCAAAAAGTACGAATAATTGCGCACGACACGTTCACGCATATATTTACCAACGAGTTCAATATGACATTGGGAGGCAGAGTTTAGTTTCCGCTAAACCTGTCACTGTCACCGCATCACAATGTGGGGTGCAAGGTTTCCTGTCTACGCCGATGTCGCCCAGTAAATAAGTGGGGATTAGGAAGCCTTCGGCCTTTGTTTAAAAATGAGCATTCGCAGCTATAAATATCTATACTACAGAATATTCATACTTGTACTATTAGCGGCGGGATATTCGTAGACTGACATTTCCATAACATATAATGTCTGAGAATATGTGTACAACTATAAGCTCACTCACGCTTGGTAAATAAAGATAATTGCTTTGCTCAAATACCCTTCATTGTTTTGCGAGCCCAATGGAAAATTCCCCTTTCAAAAAGGTTTAGTATGCGCTAGAATTGTACTATGTTGGTAATATGCAACAATCAAAAGATGAAGTACACTTGTGAAGAGATGCCGCCTTTTTAGCGCATTTTCTCATTTATGGAAAAAATGCACTATTGTGCTCGCCATGTCCGTCGCCATGTCCGTCCGTCCATCCGTCTGTCCGTCCGTGATTTCTAGTTTTCGTCGACGAGAAAATGCGCTCTCTGTCACTCACTGCAGTGAGTACTGAGTTATATTTTTTTAATTAGGTTGCGAAACTTAAATTTATTATTATTAAATTTTGTAAATGTTGATACTGGGTATTTTGCAAGATCGTTCAATACAGGATTTTATTGGAATTTCTCCATTGCGAGTAAGAGTTTAAAATATAATCGAAAACCGTGAAGCAATAAAATAGAGCGTAATACGTGAGCTTATTAAAAAATAATGTCATCACTGGTTAAAATTCGACAAAGACAAAAGTAAGGTATATTTCCGTTTTTCATTTATATACAAAGTAAACGGCGAAATCAAAAATACCTGAGAAATAAAATTTCACCTTGAAAATGTACGAATTATTGAAATGTATGAATGCATATGAAATACCTTTTTCCTCGTCATCGAGACTACGACCACTCGAAAATTAAAGAAAAATTGTGTTTCCCAGAATCTTTAACCCCGCAAAACGCTTCTAAAATTACAAAATATATCCAACAACGAAATGCAAGATCTGTAGACACTTGTGAGAGGTTTGAATCTCATTGTTGTCCTAGTAACGCTGAACAAGCAACGTTTTAGAAAGTTGTGCGCGATTGCATCGCAAGTCATCGCTCAGGAAAATCAACAGTAATCATGCAACCTTCATTTTAATAGGAATGACAGAGATCTTCGTGCCGCTGCAGTGAATAAGCAAATGTTTAATTGAAAAGGATTTGCAACGTGAGGTGCGCTTGTACTTACATATGCAATCACTGATTCAGGTGCGATTCTATTTACTTTGGCATATATACTAATATTCGATTCACTAGTAACAACATTATCAGAGGTCTCAGTCCAATACGAACCACTGAAATACTCATGTAGTAGGTAGTAGGTACGAGTCAAATCCCAATTATGAACTCTGAAATTCGCCATCAATTCAAAAAAACTCAGATTTAACGACTACCTTGGCTAATATCGTACCTATTACACTGAAATTATATCTTGCATGAGAGAGCATGCACTGTCAGTGATTTACTTTTTCTTGGTAAAATTTATTACGAATAGAAAAATGTCGAATTAAATTCGATAGAGTCCATGGCTTGCTACAAATACGTTTTCAAGTATAAAGTCTACATATTAGAAAGAAAATGATGGAGTTCCGAGTGTAAAAAAATAGGTGTCAGATACGTCTGTGGGATAGGGGAAAATTTAACTTTTCAAATTCAGTTTATATATTGGTAAGGCCACAGTCTTCTAGCACATTATTCGATTTACCTTGATTTAGTAACAGCGATTCAGTATAGCAAATATAGGGCGTAGGTTATCTCTAAATGAGCATTATTCGCGCATGAGTGGTTAATCTTACTTCTATATAGTGATTACGTGAATGTTTATGAACTGCGTGTGTGACACAAATGTTTCAAGATCTCAGTGTGCAAAGACCGCGTCATGCACTTGACTGACTGTTACTCGCGTGTTTGTAATTGCACTGAGAAGATTCAGCTTCATGAAACGAAAGGAAACATTGACACGAAAGCTGAACAACCACGCAGCGAGATTTCCAGGAGGCAAACGTAATGGCTGAGAAATTGTCCTAATGAAGTAAATATTCCCATAATATCGCAATAATTAGAACCCACGCAGTTGAGTTTGAAATAGCGAAATGTCTCACTATCTTCCTTACATAAAAAGAAAGTGTTAACTTGAATAAGTGCGTCACCGTCGAATATCAAAAACAGAAATTAAATTCCCTTAAATCTATGAAGAAATTATTTGAGACGGATGAAGAATGTGAAGTAAAAAATGTACGTATCAACATGAGTGAGATCAAGAAAAAATTTTAGGTGAAGGTTGAACAGAAAAACAATTAACTCGTATCAACAGTTAAGAATAACTATTGCTGGCAAACTCGAAAATAAACAATACAAACTGATATAAATGAAATGCTTTCTATCCGCTGATGCAGTTTAAAATTCTTCTGTCTATATCTCCAAAGAACTTTATTTTGGTGTAAGGTTTCAATGAAACGTATTAGTTTCAAACTCCAATGATTCAAGTACCGTTGAACGACGCACAGTATAAAAAGACTGCAGCTGTGCGCTTCACAGGCCGGTGGTATAAGGCTTATGCCTGTCATTCAAGCTATCGTGACTTAACTTTACAACCGATAACGTTTTATCAGCGTTACTGTAGGGCCTATCAACTGTTATTTCACGGTCTGATTGCTTATCGCTTTGTATCCTTAAATAAAGTACTGGTGACGACTTCCACATAACATCTGCATCGTTATCGTACATCGCTACGGTACGTGGGGTCCATGCATACACCAGGTTATTCCTTATTCGTATATACGTATAACTATGGTTTAAGGGAGGATCAAACGGCACTTTTATTTATAGATCAGACCAATTTTGATCTACATTCTCTGCAGTCTCAGAAGGAGAGTGATAAAAATTCTAATATAAGACCTTTGTGAATTTAAACCTGTTCATCCTATCTATTCATCCTATATCCATTCACTGGCGTAACGGTAAAGCCAATCACTCTTTCCAAGTGGATGCAGACATCTTCGTGCAGTTGAAGATTAGTTGCTCGTATGTCAGCGTGATACATCGCGTGCTCAACACTCGAATTAATCGTGAGGATTATAATATATGGCCAGGTTCCATGATATCATACGAGTTATCTTACGTAAACAGCAAAGTTTTACTAAAGAAAAGTAGATAGTTACATAGCGGGACTGCCTCGCCTTACCTACATAACGGCTCCGTTTAACGCAGCCTCTGAATGACAGCTAGGGGGACCAGATAGGGCACCGCGCTGATGCGGTGATTTCAGATTGTATGTGTTTCCATTATACTACAATTAAACATTAAGATTTTTTGCCCTGATTATGCGCCGTGAATTTAAAAAATTAGTGTTGTCGTCCATATCATTATAGCCTGGAGAGATGCTTTTAGATATGTTCTTTGCTTGAATGGGCCAATGTCAATTTTGTCATTATAAATTTTAACAAAAATGACATGAACGCTGCAATTAATAACTCTTGGATTTTAAAGAACGAACATCTATTTCAATGAGAGTGCATTATGAACTGGAATTTAATTTTACCCATGAGATTTTTTTCTGTAAAATAAACTAAAGAGTTAACATTACATAAATCTAAAATAAGATCTCATAGCAGTTCTAAAATACAGATAGGCTCGAGGACGACTGCGTGTGCAATTTCACGTCCATCAAGATTGATTCGTTTCCGCTAGAAGCATGCCGTAAACTCACTTTATCATTCCATGAATTCTGTTTAATCTGTTATGCAGATGTGTTGTCACATTAATTTAAATTTTAATGGAGACTCTCCAGAAGCAAAAAAATAAATAAATAGATAAGTAGCAAATGGCGAAGCTGCGATGCAAACATTATTCTGTATATATTTTAAAATACCTGGAAACTCTCTATTGTGTCCTCCGTTCAGCCTAAATCCAGATTTTAGGTTTAAAGCGGCACGTTAAATAGACACCTCGTCATACATCGCACACTCCAGAATCTTTTACTCAAAACTCGAATATAGGTTTCAATCGTGCACAGAGAGCAAGCAGCGTAGAAAATATTCAATCACTTAGTTTTATACGAAGATGTTTCGTTTTTTTTTTCAAGGAAATCATTAACAAATCTTCCATTTATCAATATAGTTATCCTATTACATGATACTTCATATACGTGGACCTGTATTTATGCGGTCGTCTTAAAATGCAACAAACTTTCAAGAAAGTGAGAAAACTTTCTCTACGCGGTGCTACGTCTAAAATACGTATGAACGAACTCCACGTGACTTTCCGCTAATGCATATTTAATGAGTCACTTAAAGACAGTGAAATTTCTCCTGCAATTATTTTTGGCGTCTGATCCTTACTTATTAGTAACCAGTACTTTCTATATGATATGAAGTTATTGCCAGGGAATATTACAAGCGAATCGATTTCGCGTCATCTAACACAACAACAGCAAATTTTAGCAGCGAATGATAATTAAAATCTCTCTGAAAATACCTAGCATTATCAACCAATTTTATTTCGCGTGAAGCATTTCGTGCATTCATCATCAATTAAATCACATCCAATACACTAGATTATAATTAGGAAGAATTGGGCTCAGATAATATAGCCACTAACCAAATTTGAAGTTAGAAACAAACTTGGCTGACCGTATTGGCTGTTGCACATCTGATGATTTCCTAGAAAAATGAGCGGCCTCAATAGTAGCAAGTGCTACCGCACACGATTTGTCAAACTTAGATGCATACGTTTGAGAAGTCGGTGAATAATTGCGACAACAATGGTTCATCCACATTTACGACAATGGTTCATCCACATTTACGACAATGGTTCATCCACCTTTACGACAATGGTTCATCCACCTTTACGACAATGGTTCATCCACATTTACGACAATGGTTCATCTACATTTAGCGCCAAGCAGACAGCTGGCTAGTGTTGGCTAATGCGAGAAACTGTGCAGGTGTTCAATTCGAACAGAATTAATTTTGCTTTCTCTGTTATGTAATAATTGTGCTACGGAGGAATGAACTTTCTTCTCATTCAAGGATGAGCGACATCACGCAAGCCTATACAGAAGGCACTGATATACTGTAACTGGCAGCTTCATAATAATATTGCTGTGGCTACCGTGCATTTGGTAACTCGGTTACACGACGTTTTATCTTCACTCCTTATCCGAGCGTATGAGCTAAACTTTAATAACCATAAGAGAAAGAGTGATTATTTCATTCATTTAAACCGTAGTTGTGTTATAAGATCAGATGAAGACAGATTACGTCTAAAAACGCATGTTGTACAACCGAAAAAAGTTAGAATATCGAACTTTTTATGATATAAAACGTGTTAAGTTAAATTTAAATTGTATTTTGTTAAACGGATAACATTGCCTGCCGCGAACAATGATGCCTAATATTATGAAGCATCGGATTATAATTGTAAATATAAATAAATAATAAATTATAACACAAGTAAATGAAATAAAGTTTTCTAGCCGATTATCAATCTTAACATCACTTGAAATTGTTTATAAAAGCTTCGGCAGTGAACTTTTCGATAATTGCCCCAGGAGGAACAAAGTCGTTGCAACTCTCAGTGCTCTCTCAATGCTACGTTGTCAGGGAAAGCTAAATAGAACAGTCAGACAGACAGCTTCTCGCTCACGCTTTCACACTAACAACGTCGACTGCACCACGCATATGTGACGGTTTCATTCACATGTAGCAGTGAAATGATATGGTCTTCAGTATAAGGTAGATTACGAGCAGCTTATGGCATATTTAGTTATTATAGTACAACAAATAAAAGAGCTAAGAAGTCGACAGGGGTAGGAAAAGGCGATTCATTATAACAAAAGCCATAAACGGAGTAATTTAGACAACACCACAAAGAAAAATGAAAGCTGTTGACTGGCAGAAAGAAAGCGGCACACATGAAATTAAACTAAAATGCGCGTTAATTATAATTAAACTTAAATGCACAATAAATAACTTGAAACTAACGCGCGCAAAGTACATGCGTGTCGATAGTGACTCGCATCTTCAGCATCTCCCGTCGAGGGATCCGGTCCGTGCATGTCCAAGCTGATCTGCGCGCGCAGTGCAAACGTTTCGTTGCGGTACTCCACTGCACCATAGAGTGACTAATCATTCTCGTAGAGGAAAATTATACCGACAATAGGAGCGTGACCACATGATCGAAACTGAATACAATACGTCTTTGGATTCCGATACTTGCAAGTTAATGATGTCCGTGATTTATTTATTGTCTGTGTTGAATGTTCAAGTATTAATTGCAATATACTTAGTTAGCTTTTTCATAGTTTTCTTTCTAAAGAAGCACTAGTAACTAGGCATTAGATACTGGTCCAGTTGTAAGACTGCCGGACGTGCCGGTTATTTAAACAAACCTGACATAATTAGCTTTATACAGACAAAATTTTGGACTGTTGAAAACTCTTTGGTATTCAGTGAAATCGTTAAAGTTTAACCTCTATTCTGGCCGATTGACTTGTCACGATTTAGCATCAGTCGAACATGGCCTCTAGCTGCTCGTTCCCTTGCAACACCGGTATTTGTATGCTACAAATTTATCGTGTTTCTCGATAAACCTAAATCACGCACGGTAGCTTTCACTCAAAAAGATATTTTATGAATTCAAGACGTAGAAGTTTGAGTGAAGCATTTTGACACTGTTATTTTATAGTGTTTATATTTGCAACTTTTCACAAAAACGATATATGAATAGCTACCAAATATCACTTACGCTTACTGCACTTTCGCAGTGATTTATTTTTCAAATAAGCAAGCTAACATCATGCCCATAAAATCCAATAATTAATGCTAAAATATTTCCAATGACCAGCTTACCATGATAATAGATGAGACAATGCCGACAATGTGAAACTGTTACAATCCACACCTCACCGCTTCAAACGTTAAACTCGCAATGAGACTCGGCGAGAGCAGTCGCTCGTTTTTATAGCGGCAAGCGTTCATCGAGAAGCCACCGTGTCCGAGTGCGGACGTGCGGGTTGAGCTCCGGATGATATTGTGTTATCATCCAACTGTTGCACTGTTGGATGATATTGTGTGCTCTTAAATAAGAAGGCAGTTATTTCTCCATAGTCTGATTGGTCTGGCAGTGCTGCATCTTAATAATAGTAAACTAGGGTGAAGTTTCGATGCTTTTTTTCTTGAAGGGGGGATGGTTATTGATTGATTCCCAAGCTGTCATTACAGAGTAATGCAATTATAATGCTTCATGATAGCTACTAGCTTTCATAAGTGCGATATAATTGAATAGATATTTTAGTTGTAATTCACAGACGTCTGGATAATGTAAACAAGCTCACAGAACAAAAAACTTCAAATGAGTAAATTGTTTTCTTATAGGATGGTAAGGGCGTATATAAATAAATGAACCTATTTTAAAATACAAAGATAAATATTTTTGATCGACGCATGATAGTTTTTACCTTTACCTTCAACGTAGCCGAATTTTTTCTTCGTGAACTTAAATTTCCTAGAAGAGAAACGAATAATTTCTTTCGCAGGAAAAATTCAGCAACGTTTCTTTATATTTTGATATTGTTTAGGAGAAGAAATTCTGGCCCTGCTGGACAAGAGACTGTAAGGTTTGGGCGCTCATGAGTAAGCAATGACGCTTTAATGAAGATGCATGAATAAGTTAACAGGTTTTATTGAGTCAAGTGGAGATGAAAGAGACACGTTGTTTCAATTGCCTTCTCATTAATGAGCTATAGAAAGAATTTAATGTTGACGAGTGTGTAGACTGCCGAATGAGGCCTGAGATGAAAATTAACGTCATTTGAATGATAACACGATACAAGTTAATACCTTTTTATTTCAAAATGCAATGCTCCTTAATGTTAGGAATGCAGTCTAAAGCTCGTTTAGTGAAAATGAGAGTAACTATACGATGAACGAAGTTAGGTATCGTATGATTATGAAATAATCACCTTGGACATTCAGAATCTGTTTGTGAGCATGATTATGCTTTTGCTCCACTCGTTATCTTATGGTCATGTCTAAGTGAAAATGAATCATATAAGTATGCTGATGGTCGTATATCAACCGCGCGATCTACTCAGAGTTGAATTTTTTGTGTGCCTGTTCCTGCTCTTATTACGGCTCACTATAAATTAAGACTTCTTCTATCATGAAGGTGCGACTATAAAACCGGTAGGGCAACGGAAAAGTTGCGATGTGTTAAAATATTAAATACGCTTCGAGTACACGCGTAATAAGAGCGAAAGAAACGTGGCAGCAGAGGGGCGATGTGTGTCAAGATCTCGTTTATTATACGGAGGAAGCCAAGAAGTCCGTTAAAGAGCTGTTTGCGGGAGCATGTGTTGACGTGCTCACGAAAGCGTGAGATTTGTCAGGAACGCGAGCCCCGACCGCGCCGCAAAGTCGGCGTCTCTGCGCACTGGTGACAATTATCGCGGAGGGGAGTTTTTTCTCATTGTATATCTCTTAAATTCCAACTCCCTCAGTCCTCATATAAATATTTTTAACAGAACAATAAAATAATTATCACTTTGTTCAATGAAAGAAAATTTCACTCGTCGAAATTTCTTAATTACGTATAACCGAAGAATTCTGATTAATATCGTGTCTGGAATAAGATATCTTTTTTTCCTCTTTGATAGTAAACGGTTTGGTTGAAATATTTTACAACTTTAGTCGACCGAATACCTTTCTTAATGTGTAGAAAGACATTCAGATGTTCGTTACTTGACTTTTCAAGAAATTGTACCGCTTTTTATTTAGACAAGTTTTTGGGCAACCATGTGACGACGCTGATGCAAAAGCATAGAGATGAATTGTTCTCAAATGAACCGAGCCAAGTGATGGCGACTGCTGGCGACGTTGCTCGGGGACTATCTCTGTTTGCAATAACTGTTGCACACATAATAAAAGAAACCGAGTTTTCCGCACATGTATTTCAAAACTGCGTATGCGAGGATTATAATGCGTTCTTCCATATAGTCCTCGCCAGCCTATCTCTAAAACAAGCGAAAACAAAAGATCGTAATGATGCCAAAAGTCCAGAAAAATCTAAACGAAAGCGGAAAACACTAACAGCAAATTGAATAATTGCTATTATTGAAATGATAATTCCAGATCTACATTAATTGATACCATGCCCTAACAACGTCTGGATGAACTGAGAGCCAAGTCAGGAAGTCGTATGGATGATCCGGAAGCTCAGTGAAGGCGAGTGCTTGCGATGTCTGGTTGTCAACTATACAAGTGCATGGCAATGGATGTAGCCGTATACCACTTTCTTTCGTTGTAAAAGTATGCAGCCGCAGATTTGCATTGAAATGAATTCGTGATGAATTCGTTTCAATGCCCATTGATCAAACTGTATAAAAACTAAGGAATTTTGTTGAAAAGTGCTTCTAGATAAATACTCCTTCTCTCGGAAGTAAAGAATTCTTCTGGGCCAATTCAACCTAGTATTCGTCATCATACATCAAAGGTAGCATTAGATTATTCCAGCCAACTAGTCAAATTTCGCCGCCGTTGCAATATTACAACAATTCTCACAGCATTTAAACAACTCCAAGAAGAGAAATATTACACCTGAATTAATTTCAGCTTAGAATAGATGATTTTGAAGAGGAAGTAAAATATTTCAAGCTCGTCAGAAAATTATTCGCTCGTCTGTATTATGACTTGCGTGCTCCTGGCTTCCTGCCATATGTTGTGTTGATGAGCGGACTCGGTGCGAGGAATGTCACTTTCAGAACCGCCTAATCTTTCTATTGATCCTCAGCACTCACTTTTGAAACGTGCATGAAGGGCCTGCAATATGTGTCACGCTTCGGGCCCATGTAGGTTCGGCATTTATATACTATACATTTGTATTGAATTTCTGATAATTCCTTAATAATTCATAGACGAGTACGGCGAAATGATGTTTTAGTTTCCATAAGAGATCTAATAAATTTCATATAAGCACAAACTGTACTTCCGACGGTCGATTTTCCCTGTCAACAACTGCACGGACCGAAAGTTACATGTAAAGTCATTTTTAATGAAAATGAAGTAAATATGTAATAAGTAATTATATGAAAGATTATTTAAAGTTAATTCCGCACGTTACATTCGTTTGACTCTGTTAGAAAGAACTAGACGTGTACATGACGGTAATATTTTCCGCACAGTAAATGTCAGTTTATAATTCCATTCAATTGGACTATGCAATGATAAACTTGCGATGCTTCTGGCTGGAAACCTCTTTTGATGGGCCTTGAAATGAAATAGCATTGAAGCTGCTAGCATTGACGTCATTCGGTAGATCTCGGTGCCGTATCTACTCGCCGAGCAGCACACCTGCGTTTAAGTTAAGATTAAACAGGTGCTAGCGTTTCATTTAGAAACAGGTGTTCCAGAGGCCAGGTCAGTGGTGCAGTAGTGCCTTCCAAACTTTGCTGTAAACGTGTAGTCTGTGTGGCGAGTTCTCGTGCATTCCTACTGAAAATTTTGTGTAACATTGACTTGATATATAAGGGCGAAATATATGAAAATATATAAATATGTTACTCATATAAGGCAAAAAATAAGAAAATCTTGGATGGTCAGCCAACAAACGTGTTTACATGTGATATATAAAATATTATTCAGATATTGATATTCTTCTAAATATTGGACTTTGATTAAATTATTTGTTTTTTTTTTACGTTTAAATTCGAAATTACTATAAATGTGATATTTCCACAATTGTATAACGTCACTCACGTACGCTTGTTCGGCGACGTTAGACTTCACAATACCATAGTTTTAACCTCTAACTTTGCTACTTAAAATAATTATATTGATGTGTGTTTAGCTTTTAGTTTTGCTGTTAGCTTTGAATTAGTGTATCTTCCAGAGTTTAGAATGTGTTAATACAATTAAATTATAAAAATACTATATTCTGCAAGTTAAAGTTACGCTACGCTGCATGAGATATATTCATGAAAAGGCGATATTTAAAATTGTTCACTTAAAACAAAACCATAAATCGAATTTTTCAGAACAATGTTGTTTAAGTGACATGCGAACAGGAAAACATTCGGATTCAAGATAACTGGGATAATATTATAGGAGCTAAAGATGTGTTCAATTCAATTAAACCTTTCATGTCCTTCAATGTCCAAAATTTTTAATATTTAGGCCCTGCAAAATGCCCTGACTAAATACTCATTGCGGATGCGTCCACATTCCGGTGACTTTATTCAGATTTAACGAAGTGAATTTGATTCTAGAAATTTCGTAATATCTTTATGTTTCATTGGTAAATCTATGATGCAAAAATGTTTTTTTAGACTGAAAATTTGCTCACGGCAGAGATTCTTATTGCTAGAGCTTTCATTCGGAATATGCGTCAATTGATCTTTGTTGATAAAAATTTTTAGTTTATAAGAGAGGAATTTCATGGCACTGAGAATTGAAGAGCTTTAACGGCAAAAGAAAATAAATTGGACACTGCTGTTTATCTTTTATGATTTTGCTATGAATGTTTAGACATGTGTGACAAAAATTATGCATATTTGCGCAAAATTCAAATGCGTTTTTTCATTTGACTCCTAAAATACGAACGTTCAATCCTTCCCATAATCCCTAATGTACGTCGTTGTCATCTGCAACCTGAGGATTACGTACTAGAGGCTTTATAGTTCCCTTTAAATGGTTAAAGCGTCAAGTTTTTTCACTGGGTTAATCCTATGTCCATATGGAGGAAAATTGTTTGTGTTAAAGCCTCAGTTTGTCAGTTCACACTGAAGTCAGTGCTCGCAAGTAAAATTTTTTTAGGAGTTGCTGACTTAGCATTCTCCACTTCAGTTTTACACGTGCATTATGACTAAAAACGGACGAAGTCAGCAAAATGAGATGCTAAACTTCATTTGCCAGCCTATATATGCATTCTTTCACTCGTTTCAGTCAGAATCCTTGAACAGGGGCTTCCGAAATGTGCATTCTTATTGCATTAGACGGCATACATTTTTTTATATGAAGCAGCGAAGTAAAATCTCATAAGTTATCTCTTCATAATTGATTCTTTCACTCAAACGTGCTGTCTTCTTTTGAAATTGAATCATTAATGAAAATTGAAGCATTAATGTGAATATTGAAGCATTAATGTAAACGGGGATAATAATTTGCACTTTTCTTCTACTTATTAACACTGTTTTGGGAGATAACGCCTTTTACTTTGAAGTGTTTACCAATTTGAATCATCAAGTGATTCGATTTAAAACCAACTTTTACAAAAGGTCATACCATTTAAACGCAACCAAAATATTTCAAGAACACAAGGCAAAGTGATCCAGTTATAGGGTTAAATTCATATCAATCGTGCATCGACCATAGAGAAGTGTAATTCTAAACGAAAAGTGTTGTATAATTTTACAGAAATGAAAATCTCCTGATATTTGTATAGGATCATTTCCATAATAGTAAAAATAATATTTATTCGCATAAAATGGAAATTTATGTACATTTCACTATTTTGTTACTCATTTCGTTATTTATTATTACAACAATATGAAGTGGGAATATGAGAACATGAGAAAATAAGTCATAGAAAACAACCAATCAGAGAACAACTTCTTATAACTACCGCTGCAATGACTGTATGCCTTTACTGGAAAGTTTCAACAATTAAGAAAATTGCATTTTTAATTACAAATAAAAATGTAATTGCATCTCGTAAATTAGGCCAT
This sequence comes from Hyalella azteca, assembly GCF_000764305.2. Classification (NCBI taxonomy): domain Eukaryota; kingdom Metazoa; phylum Arthropoda; class Malacostraca; order Amphipoda; family Hyalellidae; genus Hyalella; species Hyalella azteca. The sequence continues at coordinate 164,157 of NW_025946654.1, forward strand.
TAACCTTCAAAAATGCTTTATTTTTTATCTAAAGCCAAAGCGAAGACTGAGTGAAATCAATTGACGTTATAAAATTTGTCAGTTTCCCATTTTCATGCGCTGGAAAGGAATGACGCACGCGCAGCTGTGACACACGGACGTTTCAGATGTGCTGTGCATTTTGTGTTCATATTTTTGCTAACCTCGATGACAATTAAATATTGCATAACATGTCTTGCAGTTCATAGCATGAACCCGAACATTCGAGCTGCCACCACTCAATATACTGGGGTCATATAGACTTAAACAAGGGGTCATATATAGTCTCAATATACTGAGGTCATATAGACTTACAACTTATTTATTTATTTTCAATAACGCGCGTGTAACGGATCGTTCAAAATCTCGGAATCCAGTCATTTTTATAGAATATTTTAAACAGATTCGATAAACCCAAAAGACAATGAGACGTCACTTGTCCAATGAACATTAGAATATTAGGTATCTACATTATTGAGATCTCATTAAATGAATTTTTTAATGAGATCTAAAGTAGACAATTAAAATTTTTTTAAACGTTGCTAAGAACGAATGTATGGATTGCGTCGATTGTATGTATGAAATTATTTGATCTTCGTCGAGTTCGCATCCCAGATCATCATTTTCGTGGAGGTCCGTTGGCTTGTCAGCATTGCCCATGGAAATTTCCTAACTACTATTTAACTTTAAAAAAATTTAACAACACAGGTCCTCTTTTTGACATATTCTACAACATTTACGACTCCATGCGTCTGTCAGTTGCTAGTCGATGGTTGCCACAAAATATGGCTGCAAGTGTGCTGGAGCTGCAAGGCTCATGCAGTATACCGAGTACACATGGTGCATGGTATTCAATCCAAAACACGTGTTATTCGCACGTCAGTCCATTTCTTCATACTCAGAAAGAATTCCAACTCAATGTGTATGCAAGTTCTGTCCCTTGCGAGGGAAATCGATAAAATAATACGCAGTGCAATTGTCGTGTTCCAGCTACAAGAAGATAACAAATTAAACACTTAATGAACCACCCACCATTTCATTCAATTTGGAGATTGTTCGTCGATTCGAGAAATTTCAATGAAGATTCAACGAAGATTATTTCCCGCGAAGTGTGTGATGATTTTCTGTAATTAAATGTACATGGAAATTCGTTAGGAATATTGGTTGCATTAACTTTTCAAGACAATTTATTAATAAATAAAGCGTTCCGGCTGATAGTAGGCCGCCCAAGACCCATCCAGGAGTCAAAATATAACTGTCAATCTGATCGAGTTTTATAGTAACACAATCACACGACTCCAAATAACCACTTACTTTGCTTTCCTTATCACGTGATTATTTTTTTAATTCTTTTTGCGCATTAAAAGTCATAGTCTACTTACTGATTTTATGCATGATCAGATTTAAAAATCATACAGAAATATTAGGGCCTAATCGAATTAAATTTATTTCAAATATTTGAGCAGAAAACTGACGACATGCACGCGTTGATGAGAGCTTGTGTGGCGGTGTTGCTGGTGGGCGCTTGTCAGGCGCTGGTCCGCCCCGGCCGCATCGTGGGCGGAGAACCCGTCCCTGAAGGTCAATAGACGCCGAATACATGAGAAATTAATATCATAATTACATCCATATTCAATTTTAGCTCTGCAGGAAGTTTAAGAGCACGCACGTAAAGCTAAAAATGAACTTCTAATAAAATCCATTAAACCATCTTGGTCATGAATCGCCTTTTCACATCTGAAACGTAAATTGTCGCGATTAGAACCATTACATTTTTTTAAATCAGAAAAGACATTATATCTCGCATTCCAGGTGATGCGATGTGGCAGGTTTCGGTTCAAACCCGAACTGGGGCTCATTTTTGTGGAGGTACGCTGATCAGTGACGAATGGGTCGTGACGGCAGCGCATTGCAGTGTCAACTTCAAGTGAGGCAAAATTTACAAGATCATGTATTCATGACAGATATCAAACCTTTTCATTCTGTACTTCCTCTTTGAAGATATAAATCTTTTTATTCTCTACTTTCTCTTTGAATTGTATTTCGACAGTTATTTCTTAATATCATTTTAATTGTATTCTAGATTTGAATAGAATTTATATTTGACCCCACACCTTCAAGCTTTTTTATCCAGGGAAAATGTTTACCGAATCTTTTGAGCTTCACTAGTGCTCGATGTGTCGTCAGAGCGGGCGCAGTGCAGGTGGCTTACGGCGGCAACACGCTTGACTCGATGAAGGCGGTGGTGCCCGTGTCCCGAATAATCGTCCATGAACGCTACGACCCCAACAGCATGGTGAACGACATCGCTCTGCTCCAAATGGCGCCCAGCGCGCGATCTTCCAGATCTGGTGAACAATGACTGTGTCAACTCTAAAACATTCCATATGAGGCTCATTAATGACTGTGAAACACGTATAACTTTGAAAGGGTACCGTCGCTTATACCATTTAAATTCATAGCTCATACCACTTTAGAGGATCCATTCCTCGATCTCAATCAAAACCATAGGCGCAAAAAATAACGGTTGATTAGTGTGAATTTGAGTCAAAAATGGCCAGAAACAATACATTTCAAACGTGTTAAAAATAAGATATCAACGTCATGAATGTGGTCAAGATTTTATGAGAGATAAGTGAAAAGGCTGTTTACATTCAATCAATTTGCTGGATTACTACTGGAAAGTTATACAAACTAAAATTTCATTCATATTACAAGGACATTAACTGTGAAGCCCCTACGATTAAATAGATAACTAATTAACTTGTTAAATAATTAATAACTATGATTTAACCAACTCATTCCACCCCAGCTACAATTTACCAATCTGCATGTCAAAAATTAAAACTATTTGATTTGTTGCAACGAGGTCATAATTTCATAGGATCTTTGCTTTCTATTTATTTACAACACTTCTCTTTAACTTCACTTCTCGTTTGTTTGTTTGTTTGTCTGTCTGCTACGTATCTTATAATCGATATTTATCACACTTAATTCTACTTCTCCTATTTATTCTGAAATTTTGCACACTTGCGTAAAATCGGAGACAATGAATGCATGTATCAATTGACAGAATAAATAATTTGACATTTTTTCTTAATTTCAAAAATAAAATTAAAAAATTAATTTTTAATATATGATAATAAAATTAGAAATTCATTGTACATTTGTAACATCGGCGACACTGAATTCTTTAGAAGTCTTGTCGTTAAAAAAATATTTTTTAAACGCATATTATTGATGATTAATTTGTTTCGGAAACCAATTAATCGGGAGTATTAAGAATATGACCCGCAGGAACCCCGATCCCCTTGGAGACCCGCGAGGATCTGGGCGAAGAGAACTGCAGAGTCACGGGCTTTGGTCGCCTTTCTTCTGGTGGACAGGTTGCTGACCGCCTCATGGGTGTTTGGGTGAGTCATGCTTAATGTTTGCTCAAAAAGACGAGAGAAAGTTTCTTTAGAGATTGATATAGATGAATAAAAGTTATCATAGTTCTCGCATCCTTTCATCGGACGGGAGTAATACTACACGGCCATAAAAACCAAGAAACGAGCGGTAAAACAGTGTTTTTACAGGCTATCGGGACCCATGTCAATCGCAAAAATTTATGATGATGAATTGGTGAGTCAGGCACGGTGGAATATACAAAGCCTTATCAAGTTTGTAACTAATTTAATGCAAAATACTTAGTTTTCGTTCGTGTCCAACTTCCTCCTCGTAACTAACAAAGTAATCAAATTATTCAACTGTATATAATAGTCAGGGTATAATATTATTATTTTATTATTGTATACATTATTGTTTAATGTGTAATATTGCTACTTTATTTATACCTAATGAAATAAATATACAAATGGAATTATAATACCTAATAGAATAAATATCCGATGGTTATTGAGAACTCCGTTGCTTGGTTCTTCTCGTTATGTATAGTTAGGAAATTTCGGACGTGCGGAAAAACTGCCAGACGTGCGTATAAAACTGCCGGCAATAATCCAAGATGTCGTACGCGTGTACGAAACTATCGCGCACGCGAAACAATCGCGTGTGCGTACAAACAATACATACGTTAACCACTGTCGATAAAATGAAACTGTTGCACGTGCGTGACACAAAGAAAAATGTAAAACAATGAGACCAAAAATTACGTCGCAACACTTTTCACATCGAAAATTGATTGCATAAAGAAATGAGTAGGAAAACTTTTACCCGACGACTTGAGCTGCATTGAATCATGAGCACTCATGAGCCGTGCAGTTTATAAATGATCTTAGACGTGAATGTACTGCAAAAAATAAAACTCGGTACTCAATGAAGTGACAGAGAGCGCATTTTCTTGTCGACGATAACGTGAACTTACGGACGGACAGACAGACAGACAGATGGACAGACAGACGGTCGGGCATGACGAGCACAATAGGGCATTTTTCCATAAATGATAAAATACGATAAAAAGTCTTCCAGGTGCCCTTGCGGTCTCTCGAGGACTGCATTAAGGACTTCCTGCCAGAAACTTATGCGTTGACCGACGGCCACGTCTGCGCAGGCGGCGGCAGAGAAGACGCGTGTCAGGTGAGGGCTTTAAAAAATTTGAATGTGACATTTTTTTTCTAACTTCTAACACGAGGTATGTAACTTAATTATGATTCGTTGGAAGAAATTAAATGAATATTTTGATGTTCATTCTTATTGACATCAAAGCACGTAGGAGCTGCTAGATGTTGATGACGGAACGACTCGCATGTTATTGAGGTTTAACGTCAAATTAGGTTTATCGTGTAAGTCTAAGACAATAATTATTGAGCATTTTCGCGAAATTACTGCTTCTCTTACAGTCAAACAGTGGTGCATTCCATCAAAATAGGTTAGTCTTCTTTACTAAATTTTCTTTTATTAATAGTGAAATATTTTCATTGCCATCAGAATACTTTTCCGTTTTATTAGACTTACAAACAAAAACTATTTTTTTACACAGCCTCTGACCATGCATGCATTTTGTTGCATACTCACTGTATTGCATCAGTTCATCAAACCATTGAACCAAGATAATAAACCACAATTTATATGGATCAAAAGTGCCCGCTAAATTTCCATTGCATTGCTACCCAGGGCGACTCCGGAGGACCTCTGGTCTGCTGCAACCAGAACTCGACGCTGCGGTCCGACGAGTGCAACCTCGTGGGTGTTGTGTCGTGGGGCATTGGGTGTGCCACGCCAGGAAAACCCGGCGTTTACACCAAGGTTGCTCACTACAAATCCTGGATTGAGGAGAATATTGGCGGATCGGTCGGCGACATGGAGGTGACGAATGCTGGCGGCGATATCACACCGTCGTATAAGAGCAACAAGAAATTTAAGGCAAAAATTTCAAAGTCGAAGATAAGAGCCGAACAAACCAAGCCATAATGATAATCTTGTTTGACGAGAATTGATTGCTCATGTAAATTGGTGTAATTGCTGCAGATATATCCGGCAAATTTACTTAAATGGAATTAAATTGCCACGACCAAAATGGTTTCCAACACAAAAAATTACCAGTAGCCTATTGAAATATCATCTCAATTGGCTGAATAGTTTCACCATCAATTGATATTACCTCCATTGGATGAGTCAGATCTACGGAACAAATTGGCTAATAAACTACTTAACTTCAAAACTTGGTTTTTATAAACATTTCAGTTGTGAAATACGTATACACATAAATGACATACGTATAAGATGAGCTTCCGAGTATAAATTATGTACATAAATTATGTGAATAAAAATGATTAATACAATCAAATCTGTCGCGGATAAATTAACGAAACTTACCATGAAAAACAGAGCCCATAGAATATAACTCAATCATTCAAAAATATGTTCACTAAATAAAAATATTTGATTAACATTCACGAAACAGATCCGTGCCCTGCCATGGCTGCGTATGTCTTCCTAGCCATAGATTCAAGAGTCGGATTTGAATAAATTGCATGAAAATGTCATCAATGTCATAAGAAGAAATTTATAGACATTGTTATTTATTATATTTCTTTCAAAAATAAATACAAAAAAATTATCATATGGCAGAAAAAGAACTTATCAGCCCGTCCAAAACATAGCATAGCATACAATCGTTTATTGAACCAGTCACGTAGCCAACTAACATGCCTCGAGCTGGAAGAAAGTGGATAAATGGAACGTAAACCCCGACACATTCGAGCAAGGCATCAGAAAAAATATTAAGATCTTTACGATCGTTCGAGGACACGTTAGTTCATCTCATTCATATTAAAATTCTTATATCACTGCAGTTTCAGTCTTAAAAAGGTACTAAGTAAAAATAAGTGGGAGAGATAAGTTTGATACATGGTCTACAGAATAATTTTCAGCGCACAAACTCGAAAAAATTGAGAAAAACTGAACAATTTGAGGAGAGGAAAAATTTAACACTTGAGCTTAAAATTTGGCCAATTTCACAGCCTAAGATTTCTAAGTGTATAAATTCTAAGCTTTCTTTCAGTTTAAAGAAACCAAAAATAATCTTTATTCTAATGAACGTCCAGAAAGCGGAACGAATTGGTAATTGCGAATTATAAATTCAAACGACTACCGATAAGCGAATAAACATTTCAAAATGGGCACAAAATTGGTATAACATACTAAGTTAAGATCTATTGTAACTAACATAAAGTAAAAACATAATTAGAAGTAGGAACTACGTCATGGAATAAGTCACTACCGACGACCCATGCGTCACTATCGGCGGACTACGAAACCTTTGCTATCAAGAGATGGCATCACATCCAGGTGCGTCGTTAACAAATAAAATTCACACGTGGATCATCAACTTTAGGCGGAGATCTGGGCTCAGGAAAACATTTTCAGCTCATATCGGAACTCAGTATAGAAGAATGCATGAATATTTCGTTGACTCTTGTCTAACCATTTGTTGCTCATTTGGAACATGATCACTTATTAACTGAGATTGTTTGAGATTGTTAATTATCAACCGATTGTATCTAAAATCAGTAACAAAGCTTATCTGTACATTCCTCTTGTCTTAAAAAAGCAAGTTGGTCGTTCTGGGATTAGTCGATTGCAGACTAGACATCTCGCACTAACAAAAATATGGACCATACGTTTATTATATAAAAAATATGATTTGGTGAATATTTTGCCGTTGCTGATAATGCAACAGGGCAAGCAAAGCTCGCAGTGATAATGCTCAGTACAGCAAAGTAAGACAAGTGATCCCTCAAGTTCTGTTTTCCCAGGTATTGACAGTGATACAAGGCTTTTCAGAACTCGCTGTCTTGCCAGAATCGCCGTCTGAGATTCTGACGTCGACGTCAGGCACGCCGTACGCGTCGCGCAACTGACGCAGCAGCTCCCGCTTCTCTGCAGGTGGCAAGAAGCTGTGCAGGGCCGCGTTGAAATTCTGGAAGAAGTGTAATTTTATAATTAAAGTTTTTATATTGATGAGACAAGTCAGAATATACGTGTATTTTTATAAAGCACAGCTGATAACAGAGAGAAGAACACACATTTGGCAAAAATTTGAATTCTTCTAAAGTTATATGAAAATTTCTGCCGCGGCATCAATTTGTCAACGTAAATTTATTATAGTAAAAATCAAAATCTCATAGACATAAGTCTAGTACAATTACTCTGTTTTAAAATCAACTGATTTATCTCACTATCATAGGTCCTCAGTGTACAAGTTTCTGAAACTAGAATTTCTATCAAAGATTTGGACCTATGCTTCCTGTAAAATGGTCCTCACTTTTATAATGTATTCACAACCTGAATACTGTCTCGTAGCCATTACGCAAAATAGTTTTAAGCTCACTTCATAGTCTCATAATAAGTTTCAAGCACATTTCATTTCGTAAGAAAGTGAACACAACTGACGGCGCGGGCGAAGACGGCTTCCGAGCAGCCCCAGGACGCGAGGAGTTTGTACTCGTCGCTCAGAGACGTCGCCGTCAGCAACGAGTTGTCCCTGTTGATGCTGAAGCTCACGTCGTCCTCGATGAACCTGTAACACCAATAGCAGGTTACTTAGGAGCAAGCGAACAAAAGCCTCGTATTGATGGACATAATATGTACGATAGGTAACATTCAGATATAAAGCTTAAATTATGATATTGAAGAGCGACATAAGGTCAGTAGCGTTCCGCATCATGGATAGCAAAAATAATCTATTGCCAGGAAAAAAAATAAAATGGTATAGAAATCAAACCCGTAATCTATTTTATAATTTTCGTAGATTTCCTGCAGGGATGCTGCTGTCACCTGAGTACGGGGTGGCGTTTAGAAGTGAGCTGCAGGGATGCTGCTGTCACCTGAGTACGGGGTGGAGCTCTGATCCGACTGACTACAGTCACTACAATTTTACAGGATTCTCTCAGGTCCCTGAATGTCTACTGACAGTCACGCGCGACTCACAGCTCTGACGGAGGCGGCAGGGGCGTCCTCGCCGGCGTGGACGGTGCGGTGGACGCCGCGACGGGCGGCCTCCTGGAACACCTCCGCGCCCTCGCTGTGTGTGTCGTCTGCAACGTAAACAAGTAAATGGACGCATGTAATAACTCAATGTCTTTTACATCCATGCTTACGATGACGCTAGATGCAAGTGTTCGATCATTGTTACTCAAAAACATAGATAATGTGACGATTCTCAGTCAAGGAAGCAAGGGTAAAATTTCAGTAGGAAAATACTCAACATGCCGCGTCTCGATTATTGGAATCCAGTGTTATTAGTATATAACTCAAAAATACCGTTGACCAATAGCAGCTAGGTAACCAGGTAAAGATCCAGCTAAAAGCAAGTACTGTCGATACATTCTATTGACAAGAAACAGATTATTTATCTCCAGCTGCTACAATTGGTTCGGTTATCCGACCAAACGATGATATTCGATTTGGGGAAATATATGTTAGACAAAATTGACTACTGGCCACTAAACCAAGGAGAAGAAACCTGATCACGATGCGTATTTTCATATCATATTTTGTCATATTCAGTCATATCTAAATATCATCAGCCAGTTTTAAAATATATAAAATAATAAGTACTGGCAAGCAAAGGCAATAACGACCTATTAATTGGATTGACACGTAACATTTGACATCTTCAGCCATGATTTATGAGCTGGTAGCATCATCCATATTCTCAAACACATGCGAACCTGATGCGTTAAAAGAAGCAGCACGTGTATGTAGATTTCTTTACATTCACTAAAATACTAAATTCTTTCCAACTTCCGCTCAATCATGAAGTCAACAATGTCGCCAATACATATTGACTAAATTATAATTGTCAATGACATGCGATAATTGCTTGATACGCAGATTTTAATTGCTGGTTTTTCAGTTTTTGAATTTCGACTGAACTAACAACTGATTGTATCTGTTTTCGAAGAATTTTCAAGCTGATCATGGAGCTAGACTCCGAGAAGTTTTCTTTGAAGATATTGTGAAAATTTGTAAAATTTTCTTTGCTTTTAAATCTTGGCAATCTCAGCTCTCAGTCAATCGCCAATCCACGAGTAAACCTCCAAAGTACGAAAGACCCTCTCAGTCCAGCTTAATGTGCACGTGTAGGCACTAGGCAGGTTTTGAAAACGAATAGAAGGATTTTTGTTTCAGCAAGCCAACAATAAGCACAATATGGGCAAATATACGAGCTCTTCGTACTCACTATCGTTCAATAACCCGGGGTTGCTGGCGATGTCCAGACCGACCACTCCCATGTCCTTGAACTGCTCGCACAGCTGCAGTAGTTTCTCAGCCCAGTCTGTCCAGTAAATGATGATACAATAAATAAATTTGTTATTGCCTTTATTCATGCTTCCAATTCAAAAATCAATAAAATACATTAGAAAATGAATTTAATTGAAGCTTTTCATGAACTAATGACTAATGCAAGTGAAAAATTCTCGAGATAGGGAATGCTTGATCACTTCCGATGCGTTGTTCAAATGAAAAAAATGCACCACACTGATTTTGATGAAAATTGGTTTACATTTGCGGGCCATCTGAAACCCCACATAAACACATAATACTTTTTTGTTGAGGCAACTACATATTTGGATTTTATATCCACTGAAATATTATACCAGTATTGCTTGCACAACCACAAAAAGAGCGGCACTGAGTATGTAAATAGACAAAATTGTGTTAAATTGTAACCATCACAGAAGCTCTTTCTTTACAAAGAGCCAAAATTTGCTTTTCAAGTTCGCTGCGCATCAGATAAACAACGAAAAAAAACATTGTCGGTTAGCTCTTTCTCTCTTGCAGTAGTCACATAATAGAGAATTGCGATTTTGTAGGGAGTAATTATTATCATAACTCAATTAAAGTTTCAAGATCCGTCCGAGAGCTACGCAGCTGAGCACGCGAGAAGTGAGAAGTTTTCGGTAGTGTTTGGGTCAAAGAATGAACACATGGACCTTATAAGACGAATAACAAATAATGAAAAGAATAATTCTTTGCAAAGTATGAGTGCAAAGAATTGTTTACAGACGAATCTCGTATTTTTCAACTTCTCCTACCCGCGAAGGACCAGCGTTAATTCAGCGACCAACCCTAAACTATTATATTACCGTATAATAAATTTTCAACTAAATTATTTTACTAATGAAGGACTGACATGGCTGGCCGCGTATACAGAAGAGGATGAGACGAACTTTAGTGCCCGGACAAAGCTTTTCACCCTCAGCCAACCCAGCCAGCGCTGCTTCAACCAACTCTTCGACCGTCACGGCACAACCTTGAGACCCTGAGGTTAAAGAGGTACATTTAACTATGCAAGCATAAGAGGTATTTTTTTAATCAATTCATTTCTTCCTTAATTCCCAGTTCCTGCGATATTTTTCAGCCATCACGTGGTTGCCGAATGAGCTTTAAAAATAAGCCATCTATGCATACAATTACACTGCTCAGTTCGTTCTGGAAGACAGATGGATTGCACAACCGTGAATGGTTATTACGGATGAGACGGGTCAAAATTGGAACTGCAAATTAATGGCAAAAGCTCTATACGCTATGGAACTTGCGTTCTGAAGAAACCGGTGAATGAATTTAATTGGCAAATACGATCATTAAGAGTCAACTGCAACAATGCAACTCCAATGTAACCAGAACGAAAATTCAATAAACGGCTTTTTTCAGCGTAGTTAGTTTTTAGATTCGTAGAAAAGTATTTTTTTTAAGGCGGTTCATCAATTTGGCAGTTGAAATAACAGGTAGAACCGCACATTATAGCCACCGTTTCGACGTAAATAGAGGCACAGTTAGTAGCGATGTCACTTTGTGATACCTTGAATAATATCATAGAATGTAGCATTGACAATTGAGAATTTTAATCATAATGGCTACCATTAATATCGGCATCATTTGCACGGTCAGCATCAGCCCAAGAAGACGGATCACCCTCCGTCTGGGGCATCAGCTTCTGTGGACACAAGCGGGCCTCGCAGTACGCCACGAGCTCGCGGCTGCAGTCCTCGACGAACTCTCGAGCAACGCGGCGGATTGCCGTCAAGTCTCCGCTGTGAGATGGGTCACCAATTACATATAATATCGTCCGCAAGAAATATGTTACAATGGAAACAATCTTATATAAGTTAATTGTTAATAACTTAGCTCAAATTCGATGATCAAGCGTTCATTCCACAATTGCAAGCAAACCTTAAAGTTTCATCGATACCTATTTCAGAGCATTATTAGAAAAGTCATTTAATTAATTATCACTGAGTCATTTAATTTATCTACCAAGTGGAAATTTATCACATTCAAATCATCTCTCACTGGCGCAAAGCGGAGAACATATTCAATAGAAAAATATGACTTAAGATTAATAGTCTGCGTTATGTGAAATTTGACAGAAAGACATTTAAGCAACTAACGATAATGAAGCAAGATGTAAAATTTTAAATCATGAGCTCACATGAAGGCAGGCAGGAACACGGAGAATGGTTGGAGGAAGCAAACCAAGTTCGTGGGCTCCTTAACTGTAATGGCGTCTTGCAGGGCTCTAAGTGAACCGTCGCCAGGCAGCGGCAGCCCTTTCTGCCTGCAACAAGACGGTATTTCACTAAAAGTCCATTTTTCATTGCCAGCAGCTAAGTTAGTTCAGCTTAAGTTCACTGACAAAAACAATGAGATGAACTAAACTGAAAAAGATCCTTTAATTCTCTCGGAATAAATGATGAGCAAACAAGCATAAATGACAAGTCAATGAAGAAGAGAAGTTATGCGTGTTACTTGGAAATGAAAATCGAATTGAGTGCAGAAATATTCAGATAAAATGAAAGGTGTACAGTAAACTTCGAGATGGAATTAAAATCTACGAATTATCAATAGTGCTACAATAATATCAATATCAGTATAATCGGTAGCAGCACGTGTATCGATCACGTTTGCAGTTGTACCCAGATCTGTCATGACGACGGCAGAGGAGACAGCGAGATTCAAATGACACTTTTTCTTACGAGAACCTTGAAATATTCCCATAGAATTTGAATGCCCTTGATAATAAATAATTAATATCACCTTCAGCAGTGTTTTCTAATACAAAATGCAGCCATAATAATGTATATATAACTACTATTATCAGAGCAAGCCGCTAATTAACCAATCAAAATTATAGCGCACCGGGTTAAAACCTAACAATCTTCTTTCGTAGTATATAAGCGAACATAATTCACTTTATTCTACAACCAGGTGTATCTTAGCATTGGAAACCGAAGAATGGAAAGATCTATTGCCTCTTGACACTATAGAACCATAGAAATGGAACGAACTTGATCAGGTCCCATGCAGTCTCAGGACGAATGGAGCCCTCCAGGTGAGCATGCAGCTCGACCTGCTCAGTCCAAACACAATATTGAACAGTTAGCATCACGCAATTATAACATACTTTAAGAATGATTGAATTCTAGTAAAGGAAAATATGTTTAACATTTTGTACGTAAAAATCTGTAAAATGTTATTATTCTTATGACATATTCGCTTTCCGTCTTCGTCAAATCTACCTACACTTTTTTACTTTCAACAGTAAAGGGCTAACCCCAATAGGTAAAAGCTAGGCGATAATAAGTGATAATGTTTCCAAGCACGACAATTCAAAAAAAAATATAACTCTGTACTCACTGCAGTGAGTGACAGAGCGCATTTTCTCGTCGACGAAAACTTGAGGTCACGGACAGACGGACGGATAGACGGACATGGCGAGCACAATAGTGCATTTTTTCCATAAATGAGAAAATGCGCTAAAAAGACCGACGACATCTTGGCTGTACACGAGGCTTCCACCTAGCAGCTGTACGGTATTCCACGTGTTCCGCATGCCTTCTACGGATGAAAATGATACGTACGTCTTTGAAAAGTGTATTGTTTTGACAAATGATACGTACGTCTTTGACCCCTGAGGAAGTTTTCGACCATCTGAGATCCCGAACCGCGATCTTTAAACTCGCATTGTGATCAGAGCGGCGGTAAGCGCTCCAAATATTTACGATATGACAAATCGCGTGCGTATATAGCTCGTCAGTTGGGCCAATCCATAGTTGTATCACAGAAAATCAACCTATTCGGGCACAACCAATGAGAATTGTGGACTCAGAGCCCAAAAACTAGTCTAACTCAGCTGAAAAAAAAAATAAACTAGCCGATTTTGAGCTGTTACCAGGTGTTATATTGTATATCCAAGCTGTCCAACACAGCAGCCTAATTTCTCTCTCAAGAATGTCCTCGCGAGTATATCGTCGAGATTATCGACCGTTGCTCTAATTGAATACGCATAATCATTCGTTTAATTAATGAGCATAATTCGTCATCGCTGTGGGAGCAAGAATCTGTGAAATATGTTCCATATATGTAAAGCTTTTTGCAAATTTAATTGCGACTACGCAGCATTCTAAACGCGACAGTAAAGTAATCGATTACAACACGAAAGTGTTATTAAAAAACTAAATCGAAGCATTTAATTAAATATTCATTACCCAGTAGAAATTTGGTTTAAACATTGGTTTGCTAAAGAGATAGTACAAAGAAGTAAAAACGAGATAGGGCAAGTAGGCTACGGCAGTACAAAAATTGAGCGAAAGACACTTGTGCAATTTCGCACTTGCATCCAATCCAATAAACTCAATATGCTGATTGGAGGGAAGAATGACTTGTTTAAAAAATTAGTGCTAATTATAGCCCACGCTCTCTATAGTCTCTCACTGTGGGAACTGTGCCAGCGACAAAAATGCAACGATGATGTTTTGATGTATGTTCGGGACAACTCGCTAAACGCATGTAACATTTTGTTAAGAGATTAATCAAAGTTTGTTTCTTTCGATAGGTACGTATGATCAATAGAGAACGAAACAATATTCACATACCCGGCACTTGGGTTGCTTCTTTATTCCTTCGTGTAACACTAACATATCGATTTCGTCTCATAGAACACGGTAATACGGATACAAACAACGTAGGTAGCGGGCGTACAACCAACCTTGGAGCAGTCCCGAGGGCAACTGATAGTGATAAAATAGGTTGCTGACTTGTTGTTGCTCCGTTGCTGTTGCTCATTTGTTTTGCTAGGAGCAGCTGCTCTGCGAGTCGTTACTTGCTCGACCACCTCAGGATTGCAGATTTGCAGTCATCATGCAAGAGAATCACAGACGCTATTCATTCGGCAATAAATAATTTATAGTCAAAGACAGCATGTTAGAAACACATCATTTTAAAATCAGTTACACTCCTAATCAGAGGCCGTGTTGGTTTAAAAGCTGTCGAGCACGAGATTATGAGATTGTACAGGGAGCAATGCTGCAGGTCCCAAGTAATATACTATCTCGGACAAAAATGCGTTTAAGCCACAAGAGAATCTATATACACGAACACTATTAACAACTAAACAATGAACACTTTTACTATGATCCACGACTACTAGCAGTGTTCAGGCCAGTTATTTTGCTGTATTTATAAGACGTTAACCTGTTCACTGCAGTTCGAGATTAGCAGAATAGAAGACGGTACTAGGATACTTATTTGGGAAGCGTGTGGAGGGGGAGAGGAAGGGGATGATTAGTGGGGTCTTGAGAGGGGAGGGTGGGAAGGCAAAGGTGAACGTGCCGAATGTTTTAGTACATCGTATTTTTAACGATGTTGACATGTATAACTGAATGTTTTAGTCTTTTAGGTTTGTAGTGAATACTTATTAATTTAAATTTTTGTTAACTGCCGAGCACGACGTAAACTTTTAATTTTTTACGCTAGTAAAAGATTTTTTTATGCAGCGGGAATGACCGATATAAAGGTCTTGACCAGAGGTCAGAACATACCAATTCCAATTACGTTTTAGAGCAATGTTCTCAATAAAGAAATCCCGCTCAAATTTCGTTTCGTGGTTCACTATTGTTCTTAATTATTTCCGAACTGATTAATTGTCTTTAGCGCATTTTCTCATTTATGGAAAAAAGGCGCTGTTATAACATAACATAGTGATGTCGGCGCTGAAGCGTGGGCCTGATGTGGCCTGTCGCCGATTCTTTTCCTTTTCGTGCCTTGTTCACAGAAGATCTAAAATCGTGTCATTTGATCGGATCTTTTCATGACTGACGAAATTTTGAAATAGCTACTAGACTTCCACCGGGTTCGATATGGTGCTAGGCATTTCAAATCTGAACATATATTTTTCCATAGCTTTATCTAGTCTGTTCTTGAACGCGTTCATACTTGGAGCGCCAACGATGTCATCGGGGAGGCTGTTCCACATGTCGGTGATTCGAAGCG